>NW_027464633.1:130000-415000 GCF_043290135.1 Rhipicephalus microplus
AGGTTAGGTTAGGTTGGGTTGGGTGTTGTTGGGTTGGGTTGGGTTGGGTTAGGTTGGGTTAGGTTAGGTTAGGTTACGTTAGGTTAGGTTAGGTTAGGTTACGTTAGGTTTTGTTAGGTTAGGTTAGGTTACGTTAGGTTAGGTTAGGTCAGGTAAGGTTAGGTTACGTTAGAATAGGTTAGGTTAGGTTAGGTTACGTTAGGTTAGGTTAAGTTAGGTTAGGTTAGGTTTGGTTAGGTTAGGTTAGGTTAGCTTAGGTTAGGTTAGGTTGGGTTGGGTTGGGTTAGGGTGGGTTAGGTTAGGTTAGGTTAGGTTAGGTTGGGTTAGGTTAGGTTAGTTTAGGTTAGGTTAGGTTAGGTTAGGTTGGGTTGGGTTGGGTTAGGTTAGGTTAGGTTAGGTTAGGTAAGGTTAGGTTAGGTTAGGTTAGGTTAGGTTAGGTTAGGTTAGGTAAGGTTAGGTTAGGTTAGGTTAGGTTACGTTAGGTTAAGGTATGAACCGTCGTAAAACCGCATTAAACAATGTCACTTAGCGAGATGCAGTGTTTTTCACCTTTACAAGTTGGGAACTGCGATATCTAATGTGAAAGCGCATGAAACCGTCGTAATCTTGTAGAAAACATTGTAAAGTTGCGAGTAAAACGTTTTATAACGATAGAAGTGCGAAGGTTAGGTTAGGTTAGGTTACTTTAAGCTAGGAAGCGTCGTGAAACTACCAAAAACGACGTCATCTAACGAGATAGTGTTGTTTTATTGCGAGTATTAAACTGCGATAGGTAAAATGTTGTGAATGCACACAAAACGGCATGAACAAGCCAAATACTGCGTGTTCTACCGTTTCAAGTGCGAAACTGCTATATTGTGATATTCTCGTTAAAGCGCATGCAAGCATCGTGAAACCTTAAAGAACAATGTCATTTAGCGAGATACAGCGTTCTGTACTGCAATAAGTTGGTGAAAAACTGTGAGGTTATGCAAATATTGTAATTGTGAACGAAACAGTGTAATAGAGCGTTTTTCAATACAAGTACGAATGTTAGGTTAGGTTAAGATATGAACCGTCGTAAAACCGCATTAAAAAATGTCACTCAGTGAGATGCAGTGTTTTTCACCATTACAAGTCGGGAACTGCGATATCTAATGTGAAAGCGCTTGCAAACGTCGTTAGGTTAGGTTAGGTTAGGTTAGGTTACGTTAGGTTAGGTTTGGTTAGGTTAGGTTAGGTTAGGTTAGGTTATGTTAGGTTAGGTTGGGTTAGGTTAGGTTAGGTTACGTTAGGTTAAGGTATGAACCGTCGTAAAACCGCATTAAACAATGTCACTTAGTGAGATGCAGTGTTTTTCACCTTTACAAGTTGGGAACTGCGATATCTAATGTGAAAGCGCTTGAAACCGTCATAATGTTGTAGAAAGCAATGTAAAGTAGCGAGTAAAACGTTTTCTAACGATAGAAGTGCGAAGGTTATGTTAGGTTGAGTTATGTTAGTTTAAGCTAGGTAGCGTCGTGAAACCACCAAAAACGACGTCATCTAACGAGATAGTGTTGTTTTATTGCGAGTACGAAACTGCGATAGGTAAAATGTTGTGAAAGCACACAAAACGGCATGAACAAGCCAAATACTGCGTGTTGTACCGTTACAAGTGCGAAACTGCTATGTTGTGACATTCTCGGTAAAGCGCATGCAAGTATCGTGAAACCTTAAAGAACGATGTCATTTAGCGAGATACAGCGTTCTGCACTGTAATAAGTTGGTGAGAAACTGTGAGGTCAAGCAAATATCGTAATTGTGAACGAAACAGTGTTATTGAGCGTCTTTAGATACAAGTGCGAATGTTAGGTTAGGTTGACATATCAACCGTCGTAAAACCGCAATAAACAATCTCACTTAGTGAGATGTAGTGTTTTTCAACATTACAAGTCGGGAACTACGATATCTAATGTGAAAGCGCATGAAACCGTCGTAATCTTATAGAAAACATTGTAAAGTTGCGAATAAAACGTTTTCTAACGATAGAAGTGCGAAGGTTAGGTTAGGTTAGGTTAAGCTAGGTAGCGTCGTGAAACTACCAAAAACGACGTCATCTAACGAGATAGTGTTGTTTTATTGCGAGTATTAAACTGCGATAGGTGAAATGTTGTGAAAGCACACAAAACGGAATGAACAAGCCAAATACTGCGTGTTCTACTGTTACAAGTGCGAAACTGCTATATTGTGATATTCTCGTTAAAGCGCAAGGAAGCATCGTGAAACCTTAAAGAACAATGTCATTTAGCGAGATACAGCGTTCTGTACTGCAATAAGTTGGTGAAAAACTGTGAGGTTATGCAAATATCGTAATTGTGAACAAAACAGTGTAATAGAGCGTTTTTAGATACAAGTGCGAATGTTAGGTTAGGTTAAGATATGAACCGTCGTAAAACCGCATTAAACAATGTCAATTAGTGAGATGCAGTGTTTTTCACCATTAAAAGTGGGGAACTGCGATATCTGATGTGAAAGCGCTTGCAACCGTCGTTAGGTTAGGTTAGGTTAGGTTAGGTTAGGTTTGGTAAGGTTAGGTTCGGTTAGGTTAGGTTAGATATGGTTAGGTTGGGTTGAGTTGGGTTAGGTTAGGTTAGGTTAGGTTAGGTTGGGTTAGGTTAGGTTAGGTTAGGTTACGTTAGGTTAGGTTAGGTTACGTTAGGTTAGGTTAGGTTAGGTTACGTTAGGTTAGGTTAGGTTAGGTAAGGATAATTTGGTTAGGTTAGGTAAGGTTAGGTTACGTTAGGTTAGGTTGGGTTGGGTGTTGTTGGGTTGGGTTGGGTTGGGTTAGGTTGGGTTAGGTTAGGTTAGGTTACGTTAGGTTAGGTTAGGTTAGGTTACGTTAGGTTATGTTAGGTTAGGTTAGGTTACGTTAGATTAGGTTAGGTCAGGTAAGGTTAGGTTACGTTAGAATAGGTTTGGTTAGGTTAGGTTACGTTAGGTTAGGTTAAGTTAGGTTAGGTTAGGTTTGGTTAGGTTAGGTTAGGTTAGCTTAGGTTAGGTTAGGTTGGGTTGGGTTGGGTTAGGTTGGGTTAGGTTAGGTTAGGTTAGGTTGGGTTAGGTTAGGTTAGTTTAGGTTAGGTTAGGTTAGGTTAGGTTGGGTTGGGTTAGGTTAAGTTAGGTTAGGTTAGGTAAGGTTAGGTTAGGTTAGGTTAGGTTACGTTAGGTTAAGGTATGAACCGTCGTAAAACCGCATTAAACAATGTCACTTAGTGAGATGCAGTGTTTTTCACCTTTACAAGTTGGGAACTGCGATATCTATTGTGAAAGCGCATGAAACCGTCGTAATCTTGTAGAAAACATTGTAAAGTTGCGAGTAAAACGTTTTCTAACGATAGAAGTGCGAAGGTTAGGTTAGGTTAGGTTACTTTAAGCTAGGTAGCGTCGTGAAACTACCAAAAACGACGTCATCTAACGAGATAGTGTTGTTTTATTGCGAGTATTAAACTGCGATAGGTGAAATGTTGTGAATGCACACAAAACGGCATGAACAAGCCAAATACTGCGTGTTCTACCGTTACAAGTGCGAAACTGCTATATTATGATATTCTCGTTAAAGCGCATGCAAGCATCGTGAAACCTTAAAGAACAATGTCATTTAGCGAGATACAGCGTTCTGTACTGCAATAAGTTGGTGAAAAACTGTGAGGTTATGCAAATATCGTAATAGTGAACGAAACAGTGTAATAGAGCGTTTTTCAATACAAGTACGAATGTTAGGTTAGGTTAAGATATGAACCGTCGTAAAATCGCATTAAACAATGTCACTTAGTGAGATGCAGTGTTTTTCACAATTACAAGTCGGGAACTGCGATATCTAATGTGAAAGCGCTTGCAAACGTCGTTAGGTTAGGTTAGGTTAGGTTAGGTTGGGTTAGGTTAGGTTAGGTTACGTTAGGTTAAGGTATGAACCGTCGTAAAACCGCAATAAACAATGTCACTTAGTGAGATGCAGTGTTTTTGACCTTTACAAGTTGGGAACTGCGATATCTAATGTGAAAGCGCTTTAAACCGTCGTAATGTTGTAGAAAGCAATGTAAAGTAGCGAGTAAAACGTTTTCTAACGATAGAAGTGCGAAGGTTATGTTAGGTTGAGTTATGTTAGTTTAAGCTAGGTAGCGTCGTGAAACCACCAAAAACGACGTCATCTAACGAGATAGTGTTGTTTCATTGCGAGTACGAAACTGCGATAGGTAAAATGTTGTGAAAGCACACAAAACGGCATGAACAAGCCAAATACTGCGTGTTGTACCGTTACAAGTGCGAAACTGCTATGTTGTGACATTCTCGGTAAAGCGCATGCAAGTATCGTGAAACCTTTAAGAACGATGTCATTTAGCGAGATACAGCGTTCTGGACTGTAATAAGTTGGTGAGAAACTGTGAGGTCAAGCAAATATCGTAATTGTGAACGAAACAGTGTAATTGAGCGTCTTTAGATACAAGTGCGAATGTTAGGTTAGGTTGACATATCAACCGTCGTAAAACCGCATTAAACAATGTCACTTAGTGAGATGTAGTGTTTTTCAACATTACAAGTCGGGAACTACGATATCTAATGTGAAAGCGCATGAAACCGTCGTAATCTTGTAGAAAACATTGTAAAGTGGCGAGTAAAACGTTTTCTAACGATAGAAGTGCGAAGGTTAGGTTAGGTTAGGTTAGTTTAAGCTAGGTAGCGTCGTGAAACTACCAAAAACGACGTCATCTAACGAGATAGTGTTGTTTTATAGCGAGTATTAAACTGCGATAGGTGAAATGTTGTGAAAGCACACAAAACCGCATGAACAAGCCAAATACTGCGTGTTCTACCGTTACAAGTGCGAAACTGCTATATTGTGATATTCTCGTTAAAGCGCATGCAAGCATCGTGAAACCTTAAAGACCAATGTCATTTAGCGAGATACAGCGTTCTGTACTGCAATAAGTTGGTGAAAAACTGTGAGGATATGCAAATATCGTAATTGTGAACAAAACAGTGTAATAGAGCGTTTTTAGATACAAGTGCGAATGTTAGGTTAGGTTAAGATATGAACCGTCGTAAAACCGCATTAAACAATGTCAATTACTGAGATGCAGTGTTTTTCACCATTAAAAGTGGGGAACTGCGATATCTAATGTGAAAGCGCTTGCAACCGTCGTTAGGTTAGGTTAGGTTAGGTTAGGTTAGGTTAGGTTTGGTTAGGTTAGGTTAGGTTAGGTTAGATTAGGTTAGGTTGGGTTGGGTTAGGTTAGGTTAGGTTAGGTTGGGTTTGGTTAGGTTAGGTTAGGTTACGTTAGGTTAGGTTAGGTTAGGTAAGGATAATTTGGTTAGGTTAGGTAAGGTTAGGTTATGTTAGGTTAGGTTGGCCTGGGTGTTGTTGGGTTGGGTTGGGTTAGGTTGGGTTAGGTTGGGTTAGGTTACGTTAGGTTAGGTTAGGTTAGGTTACGTTAGGTTATGTTAGGTTAGGTTAGGTTACGTTAGGTTAGGTTAGGTCAGGTAAGGTTAGGTTACGTTAGAATAGGTTAGGTTAGGTTACGTTAGGTTCGGTTAAGTTAGGTTAGGTTAGGTTTGGTTAGGTTAGGTTAGGTTAGCTTAGGTTAGGTTAGGTTGGGTTGGGTTGGGTTAGGTTGGGTTAGGTTAGGTTAGGTTAGGTTAGGTTGGGTTAGGTTAGTTTAGGTTAGGTTAGGTTAGGTTAGGTTAGGTTGGGTTGGGTTGGGTTAGGTTAGGTTAGGTTAGGTAAGGTTAGGTTAGGTTAGGTTAGGTTACGTTAGGTTAAGGTATGAACCGTCGTAAAACCGCATTAAAAAATGTCACTTAGCGAGATGCAGTGTTTTTCACCTTTACAAGTTGGGAACTGTGATATCTATTGTGAAAGCGCTTGAAACGGTCGTAATGTTGTAGAAAGCAATGTAAAGTAGCGAGTAAAACGTTTTCTAACGATAGAAGTGCGAAGGTCATGTTAGGTTGAGTTATGTTAGTTTAAGCTAGGTAGCGTCGTGAAACTACCAAAAACAACGTCATCTAACGAGATAGTGTTGTTTTATTGCGAGTACGAAACTGCGATAGGTGAAATGTTGTGAAAGCACACAAAACGGCATGAACAAGCCAAATACTGCGTGTTGTACCGTTACAAGTGCGAGTTTGCTATGTTGTGATATTCTCGTTAAAGCGCATGCAAGCATCGTGAAACCTTAAAGAACGATGTCATTTAGCGAGATACAGCGTTCTGTACTGCAATAAGTTGGTGAAAAACTGTGAGGTTATGCAAATATCCTAATTGTGAACGAAACAGTCTAATAGAGCGTTTTTTAATACAAGTGCGAATGTTAGGTTAGGTTAAGATATGAACCGTCGTAAAACCGCATTAAACAATGTCACTTAGTGAGATGCAGTGTTTTTCACCATTACAAGTCGGGAACTGCGATATCTAATTTGAAAGCGCTTGCAAACGTCGTTAGGTTAGGTTAGGTTAGGTTAGGTTAGGTTAGGTTACGTTAGGTTAGGTTTGGTTAGGTTAGGTTAGGTTAGGTTAGGTTAGGTTGGGTTAGGTTAGGTTAGGTTAGGTTAAGTTAAGATATGAACCGCGCTAAAACCGCATTAAACAATGTCACTTAGTGAGATGCAGTGTTTTTCACCTTTACAAGTTGGGAACTGCGATATCTAATGTGAAAGCGCTTGAAACCGTCGTAATGTTGTAGAAAGCAATGTAAAGTAGCGAGTAAAACGTTTTCTAACGATAGAAGTGCGAAGGTTATGTTAGGTTGAGTTATGTTAGTTTAAGCTAGGTAGCGTCGTGAAACCACCAAAAACGACGTCATCTAACGAGATAGTGTTGTTTTATTGCGAGTACGAAACTGCGATAGGTAAAATGTTGTGAAAGCACACAAAACCGCATGAACAAGCCAAATACTGCGTGTTGTACCGTTACAAGTGCGAAACTGCTATGTTGTGACATTCTCGGTAAAGCGCATGCAAGTATCGTGAAACCTTAAAGAACGATGTCATTTAGCGAGATACAGCGTTCTGTACTGTAATAGGTTGGTGAGAAACTGTGAGGTTATGCAAATATCCTAATTGTGAACGAAACAGTGTAATAGAGCGTTTTTTAATACAAGTGCGAATGTTAGGTTAGGTTAAGATATGAACCGTCGTAAAACCGCATTAAACAATGTCACTTAGTGAGATGCAGTGTTTTTCACCATTACAAGTCGGGAACTGCGATATCTAATGTGAAAGCACTTGCAAACGTCGTTAGGTTAGGTTAGGTTAGGTTAGGTTAGGTTAGTTTACGTTTGGTTAGGTTAGGTTAGGTTAGGTTAGGTTAGGGATGTTAGGTAAGGTTTGGTTAGGTTAGGTTAGGTTAGGTTGGGTTAGGTAAGGTTAGGTTAGGTTAAGATATGAACCGCGCTAAAACCGCATTAAACAATGTCACTTAGGGAGATGCTGTGCTTTTCACCATTACAAGTCGGGAACTGCGATATCTAATGTGAAAGCGCATGAAACCGTCGTAATCTTGTAGAAAACATTGTAAAGTAGCGAATAAAACGTTTTCTAACGATAGAAGTGCGAAAGTTCGGTTAGTTTGAGCTAGGTAGCGTCGTGAAACCACCAAAAACGATGTCATCTAACGAGATAGTGTTGTTTTATTGCGAGTACGAAACTGTGATAGGTAAAATATTGGGAAAGCACACAAAATGGCATGAACTAGCCAGATACTGCGTCTTGTGCCGTTACAAGTGCGAAACTGCTTTAATGTGATATTCTCGTTAAAGCGCATGCAAGTATCGTGAAACCTTAAAGAACGATGTCATTAAGCGAGATACAGCGTTCTGTACTGTAATAAGTTGGTGAGAAACTGTGAGGTCAAGCAAATATCGTAATTGTGAACGAAACAGTGTAATTGAGCGTATTTAGATACTAGTGCGAATGTTAGGTTAGGTTGAGATATCAACCGTCCTAAAACCGCATTAAACAATGTCACTTAGTGAGATGTAGTGTTTTCCAACATTACAAGTCGGGAACTACGATATCTAATGTGAAAGCGCATGAAACCGTCGTAATCTTGTAGAAAACATTGTAAAGTTGCGAATAAAACGTTTTCTAACGATAGAAGTGCGAAGGTTAGGTTAGGTTAGGTTAGGTTAAGCTAGGTAGCGTCGTGAAACTACCAAAAACGACGTCATCTAACGAGATAGTGTTGTTTTATTGCGAGTATTAAACTGCGATAGGTGAAATGTTGTGAAAGCACACAAAACGGAATGAACAAGCCAAATACTGCGTGTTCTACTGTTACAAGTGCGAAACTGCTATATTGTGATATTCTCGTTAAAGCGCATGCAAGCATCGTGAAACCTTAAAGAACAATGTCATTTAGCGAGATACAGCGTTCTGTACTGCAATAAGTTGGTGAAAAACTGTGAGGTTATGCAAATATCGTAATTGTGAACGAAACAGTGTAATAGAGCGTTTTTAGATACAAGTGCGAATGTTAGGTTAGGTTAAGATATGAACCGTCGTAAAACCGCATTAAACAATGTCAATTAGTGAGATGCAGTGTTTTTCACCATTAAAAGTGGGGAACTGCGATATCTAATGTGAAAGCGCTTGCAACCGTCGTTAGGTTAGGTTAGGTTAGGTTAGGTTAGGTTAGGTTAGGTTAGGTTAGGTTAGATTAGGTTAGGGTGGGTTGAGTTGGGTTAGGTTAGGTTAGGTTAGGTTAGGTTGGGTTAGGTTAGGTTAGGTTACGTTAGGTTAGGTTAGGTTACGTTAGGTTAGGTTAGGTTAGGTTACGTTAGGTTAGGTTAGGTTAGGTAAGGATAATTTGGTTAGGTTAGGTAAGGTTAGGTTACGTTAGGTTAGGTTGGGTTGGGTGTTGTTGGGTTGGGTTGGGTTGGGTTAGGTTGGGTTAGGTTAGGTTAGGTTACGTTAGGTTAGGTTAGGTTAGGTTAGGTTACGTTAGGTTACGTTAGGTTATGTTAGGTTAGGTTAGGTTACGTTAGGTTAGGTTAGGTCAGGTAAGGTTAGGTTAGGTTAGGTTACGTTAGGTTAGGTTAAGTTAGGTTAGGTTAGGTTTGGTTAGGTTAGGTTAGGTAAGCTTAGGTTAGGTTAGGTTGGGTTGGGTTGGGTTAGGTTGGGTTAGGTTAGGTTAGGTTAGGTTAGGTTGGGTTAGGTTAGGTTAGTTTAGGTTAGGTTAGGTTAGGTTAGGTTGGGTTGGGTTGGGTTAGGTTAGGTTAGGTTAGGTTAGGTAAGGTTAGGTTAGGTTAGGTTAGGTTACGTTAGGTTAAGGTATGAACCGTCGTAAAACCGCATTAAACAATGTCACTTAGTGAGATGCAGTGTTTTTCACCTTTACAAGTTGGGAACTGCGATATCTAATGTGAAAGCGCATGAAACCGTCGTAATCTTGTAGAAAACATTGTAAAGTTGCGAGTAAAACGTTTTCTAACGATAGAAGTGCGAAGGTTAGGTTAGGTTAGGTTACTTTAGGCTAGGTAGCGTCGTGAAACTACCAAAAACGACGTCATCTAACGAGATAATGTTGTTTTATTGCGAGTATTAAACTGCGATAGGTGAAATGTTGTGAATGCACACAAAACGGCATGAACAAGCCAAATACTGCGTGTTCTACCGTTACAAGTGCGAAACTGCTATATTGTGATATTCTCGTTAAAGCGCATGCAAGCATCGTGAAACCTTAAAGAACAATGTCATTTAGCGAGATACAGCGTTCTGTACTGCAATAAGTTGGTGAAAAACTGTGAGGTTATGCAAATATCGTAATTGTGAACGAAACAGTGTAATAGAGCGTTTTACAATACAAGTACGAATGTTAGGTTAGGTTAAGATATGAACCGTCGTAAAACCGCATTAAACAATGTCACTTAGTGAGATGCAGTGTTTTTCACAATTACAAGTCGGGAACTGCGATATCTAATGTGAAAGCGCTTTAAACCGTCGTAATGTTGTAGAAAGCAATGTAAAGTAGCGAGTAAAACGTTTTCTAACGATAGAAGTGAGAAGGTTATGTTAGGTTGAGTTATGTTAGGTAGGTAGCGTCGTGAAACCACCAAAAACGACGTCATCTAACGAGATAGTGTTGTTTTATTGCGAGTATTAAACTGCGATAGGTGAAATGTTGTGAAAGCACACAAAACGGAATGAACAAGCCAAATACTGCGTGTTCTACTGTTACAAGTGCGAAACTGCTATATTGTGATATTCTCGTTAAAGCGCATGCAAGCATCGTGAAACCTTAAAGAACAATGTCATTTAGCGAGATACAGCGTTCTGTACTGCAATAAGTTGGTGAAAAACTGTGAGGTTATGCAAATATCGTAATTGTGAACAAAACAGTGTAATAGAGCGTTTTTAGATACAAGTGCGAATGTTAGGTTAGGTTGAGATATGAACCGTCGTAAAACCGCATTAAACAATGTCAATTAGTGAGATGCAGTGTTTTTCACCATTAAAAGTGGGGAACTGCGATATCTAATGTGAAAGCGCTTGCAAACGTCGCTAGGTTAGGTTAGGTTAGGTTAGGTTAGGTTACGTTAGGTTAGGTTAGGTTAGGTTTGGTTAGGTTAGGTTAGGTTAGGTTAGGTTAGGGATGTTAGGTAAGGTTTGGTTAGGTTAGGTTAGGTTAGGTTGGGTTACGTAAGGTTAGGTTAGGTTAAGATATGAACCGCGCTAAAACCGCATTAAACAATGTCACTTAGTGAGATGCTGTGATTTTCACCATTACAAGTCGGGAACTGCAATATCTAATGTGAAAGCGCATGAAACCGTCGTAATCTTGTAGAAAACATTGTAAAGTAGCGAATAAAACGTTTTCTAACGATAGAAGTGCGAAGGTTCGGTTAGTTTGAGCTAGGTAGCGTCGTGAAACCACCAAAAACGATGTCATCTAGCGAGATAGTGTTGTTTTATTGCGAGTACGAAACTGTGATAGGTAAAATATTGGGAAAGCACACGAAATGGCATGAACTAGCCAGATACTGCGTCTTGTGCCGTTACAAGTGCGAAACTGCTTTAATGTGATATTCTCGTTAAAGCGCATGCAAGTATCGTGAAACCTTAAAGAACGATGTCATTTAGCGAGATACAGCGTTCTGTACTGTAATAAGTTGGTGAGAAACTGTGAGGTCAAGCAAATATCGTAATTGTGAACGAAACAGTGTAATTGAGCGTATTTAGATACAAGTGCGAATGTTAGGTTAGGTTGAGATATCAACCGTCGTAAAACCGCATTAAACAATGTCACTTAGTGAGATGTAGTGTTTTCCAACATTACAAGTCGGGAACTACGATATCTAATGTGAAAGCGCATGAAACCGTCGTAATCTTGTAGAAAACATTGTAAAGTTGCGAATAAAACGTTTTCTAACGATAGAAGTGCGAAGGTTAGGTTAGGTTAGGTTAGGTTAAACTAGGTAGCGTCGTGAAACTACCAAAAACGACGTCATCTAACGAGATAGTGTTGTTTTATTGCGAGTATTAAACTGCGATAGGTGAAATGTTGTGAAAGCACACAAAACGGAATGAACAAGCCAAATACTGCGTGTTCTACTGTTACAAGTGCGAAACTGCTATATTGTGATATTCTCGTTAAAGCGCATGCAAGCATCGTGAAACCTTAAAGAACAATGTCATTTAGCGAGATACAGCGTTCTGTACTGCAATAAGTTGGTGAAAAACTGTGAGGTTATGCAAATATCGTAATTGTGAACGAAACAGTGTAATAGAGCGTTTTTCAATACAAGTACGAATGTTAGGTTAGGTTAAGATATGAACCGTCGTAAAATCGCATTAAACAATGTCACTTAGTGAGATGCAGTGTTTTTCACAATTACAAGTCGGGAACTGCGATATCTAATGTGAAAGCGCTTGCAAACGTCGTTAGGTTAGGTTAGGTTAGGTTAGGTTAGGTTGGGTTAGGTTAGGTTAGGTTACGTTAGGTTAAGGTATGAACCGTCGTAAAACCGCAATAAACAATGTCACTTAGTGAGATGCAGTGTTTTTGACCTCTACAAGTTGGGAACTGCGATATCTAATGTGAAAGCGCTTTAAACCGTCGTAATGTTGTAGAAAGCAATGTAAAGTAGCGAGTAAAACGTTTTCTAACGATAGAAGTGCGAAGGTTATGTTAGGTTGAGTTATGTTAGTTTAAGCTAGGTAGCGTCGTGAAACCACCAAAAACGACGTCATCTAACGAGATAGTGTTGTTTCATTGCGAGTACGAAACTGCGATAGGTAAAATGTTGTGAAAGCACACAAAACGGCATGAACAAGCCAAATACTGCGTGTTGTACCGTTACAAGTGCGAAACTGCTATGTTGTGACATTCTCGGTAAAGCGCATGCAAGTATCGTGAAACCTTTAAGAACGATGTCATTTAGCGAGATACAGCGTTCTGGACTGTAATAAGTTGGTGAGAAACTGTGAGGTCAAGCAAATATCGTAATTGTGAACGAAACAGTGTAATTGAGCGTCTTTAGATACAAGTGCGAATGTTAGGTTAGGTTGACATATCAACCGTCGTAAAACCGCATTAAACAATGTCACTTAGTGAGATGTAGCGTTTTTCAACATTACAAGTCGGGAACTACGATATCTAATGTGAAAGCGCATGAAACCGTCGTAATCTTGTAGAAAACATTGTAAAGTGGCGAGTAAAACGTTTTCTAACGATAGAAGTGCGAAGGTTAGGTTAGGTTAGGTTAGTTTAAGTTAGGTAGCGTCGTGAAACTACCAAAAACGACGTCATCTAACGAGATAGTGTTGTTTTATAGCGAGTATTAAACTGCGATAGGTGAAATGTTGTGAAAGCACACAAAACCGCATGAACAAGCCAAATACTGCGTGTTCTACCGTTACAAGTGCGAAACTGCTATATTGTGATATTCTCGTTAAAGCGCATGCAAGCATCGTGAAACCTTAAAGACCAATGTCATTTAGCGAGATACAGCGTTCTGTACTGCAATAAGTTGGTGAAAAACTGTGAGGATATGCAAATATCGTAATTGTGAACAAAACAGTGTAATAGAGCGTTTTTAGATACAAGTGCGAATGTTAGGTTAGGTTAAGATATGAACCGTCGTAAAACCGCATTAAACAATGTCAATTACTGAGATGCAGTGTTTTTCACCATTAAAAGTGGGGAACTGCGATATCTAATGTGAAAGCGCTTGCAACCGTCGTTAGGTTAGGTTAGGTTAGGTTAGGTTAGGTTAGGTTTGGTTAGGTTAGGTTAGGTTAGGTTAGATTAGGTTAGGTTGGGTTGGGTTAGGTTAGGTTAGGTTAGGTTGGGTTTGGTTAGGTTAGGTTAGGTTACGTTAGGTTAGGTTAGGTTAGGTAAGGATAATTTGGTTAGGTTAGGTAAGGTTAGGTTAGGTTAGGTTAGGTTGGCCTGGGTGTTGTTGGGTTGGGTTGGGTTAGGTTGGGTTAGGTTGGGTTAGGTTACGTTAGGTTAGGTTAGGTTAGGTTACGTTAGGTTATGTTAGGTTAGGTTAGGTTACGTTAGGTTAGGTTAGGTCAGGTAAGGTTAGGTTACGTTAGAATAGGTTAGGTTAGGTTACGTTAGGTTCGGTTAAGTTAGGTTAGGTTAGGTTTGGTTAGGTTAGGTTAGGTTAGCTTAGGTTAGGTTAGGTTGGGTTGGGTTGGGTTAGGTTGGGTTAGGTTAGGTTAGGTTAGGTTAGGTTGGGTTAGGTTAGTTTAGGTTAGGTTAGGTTAGGTTAGGTTAGGTTGGGTTGGGTTGGGTTAGGTTAGGTTAGGTTAGGTAAGGTTAGGTTAGGTTAGGTTAGGTTACGTTAGGTTAAGGTATGAACCGTCGTAAAACCGCATTAAAAAATGTCACTTAGCGAGATGCAGTGTTTTTCACCTTTACAAGTTGGGAACTGTGATATCTATTGTGAAAGCGCTTGAAACGGTCGTAATGTTGTAGAAAGCAATGTAAAGTAGCGAGTAAAACGTTTTCTAACGATAGAAGTGCGAAGGTCATGTTAGGTTGAGTTATGTTAGTTTAAGCTAGGTAGCGTCGTGAAACTACCAAAAACAACGTCATCTAACGAGATAGTGTTGTTATATTGCGAGTACGAAACTGCGATAGGTGAAATGTTGTGAAAGCACACAAAACGGCATGAACAAGCCAAATACTGCGTGTTGTACCGTTACAAGTGCGAGTTTGCTATGTTGTGATATTCTCGTTAAAGCGCATGCAAGCATCGTGAAACCTTAAAGAACGATGTCATTTAGCGAGATACAGCGTTCTGTACTGCAATAAGTTGGTGAACAACTGTGAGGTTATGCAAATATCCTAATTGTGAACGAAACAGTCTAATAGAGCGTTTTTTAATACAAGTGCGAATGTTAGGTTAGGTTAAGATATGAACCCTCGTAAAACCGCATTAAACAATGTCACTTAGTGAGATGCAGTGTTTTTCACCATTACAAGTCGGGAACTGCGATATCTAATTTGAAAGCGCTTGCAAACGTCGTTAGGTTAGGTTAGGTTAGGTTAGGTTAGGTTAGGTTACGTTAGGTTAGGTTTGGTTAGGTTAGGTTAGGTTATGTTAGGTTAGGTTGGGTTAGGTTAGGTTAGGTTAGGTTAAGTTAAGATATGAACCGCGCTAAAACCGCATTAAACAATGTCACTTAGTGAGATGCAGTGTTTTTCACCTTTACAAGTTGGGAACTGCGATATCTAATGTGAAAGCGCTTGAAACCGTCGTAATGTTGTAGAAAGCAATGTAAAGTAGCGAGTAAAACGTTTTCTAACGATAGAAGTGCGAAGGTTATGTTAGGTTGAGTTATGTTAGTTTAAGCTAGGTAGCGTCGTGAAACCACCAAAAACGACGTCATCTAACGAGATAGTGTTGTTTTATTGCGAGTACGAAACTGCGATAGGTAAAATGTTGTGAAAGCACACAAAACCGCATGAACAAGCCAAATACTGCGTGTTGTACCGTTACAAGTGCGAAACTGCTATGTTGTGACATTCTCGGTAAAGCGCATGCAAGTATCGTGAAACCTTAAAGAACGATGTCATTTATCGAGATACAGCGTTCTGTACTGTAATAGGTTGGTGAGAAACTGTGAGGTTATGCAAATATCCTAATTGTGAACGAAACAGTGTAATAGAGCGTTTTTTAATACAAGTGCGAATGTTAGGTTAGGTTAAGATATGAACCGTCGTAAAACCGCATTAAAAAATGTCACTTAGTGAGATGCAGTGTTTTTCACCATTACAAGTCGGGAACTGCGATATCTAATGTGAAAGCACTTGCAAACGTCGTTAGGTTAGGTTAGGTTAGGTTAGGTTAGGTTAGTTTACGTTTGGTTAGGTTAGGTTAGGTTAGGTTAGGTTAGGGATGTTAGGTAAGGTTTGGTTAGGTTAGGTTAGGTTAGGTTGGGTTAGGTAAGGTTAGGTTAGGTTAAGATATGAACCGCGCTAAAACCGCATTAAACAATGTCACTTAGGGAGATGCTGTGCTTTTCACCATTACAAGTCGGGAACTGCGATATCTAATGTGAAAGCGCATGAAACCGTCGTAATCTTGTAGAAAACATTGTAAAGTAGGGAATAAAACGTTTTCTAACGATAGAAGTGCGAAAGTTCGGTTAGTTTGAGCTAGGTAGCGTCGTGAAACCACCAAAAACGATGTCATCTAACGAGATAGTGTTGTTTTATTGCGAGTACGAAACTGTGATAGGTAAAATATTGGGAAAGCACACAAAATGGCATGAACTAGCCAGATACTGCGTCTTGTGCCGTTACAAGTGCGAAACTGCTTTAATGTGATATTCTCGTTAAAGCGCATGCAAGTATCGTGAAACCTTAAAGAACGATGTCATTAAGCGAGATACAGCGTTCTGTACTGTAATAAGTTGGTGAGAAACTGTGAGGTCAAGCAAATATCGTAATTGTGAACGAAACAGTGTAATTGAGCGTATTTAGATACAAGTGCGAATGTTAGGTTAGGTTGAGATATCAACCGTCCTAAAACCGCATTAAACAATGTCACTTAGTGAGATGTAGTGTTTTCCAACATTACAAGTCGGGAACTACGATATCTAATGTGAAAGCGCATGAAACCGTCGTAATCTTGTAGAAAACATTGTAAAGTTGCGAATAAAACGTTTTCTAACGATAGAAGTGCGAAGGTTAGGTTAGGTTAGGTTAGGTTAAGCTAGGTAGCGTCGTGAAACTACCAAAAACGACGTCATCTAACGAGATAGTGTTGTTTTATTGCGAGTATTAAACTGCGATAGGTGAAATGTTGTGAAAGCACACAAAACGGAATGAACAAGCCAAATACTGCGTGTTCTACTGTTACAAGTGCGAAACTGCTATATTGTGATATTCTCGTTAAAGCGCATGCAAGCATCGTGAAACCTTAAAGAACAATGTCATTTAGCGAGATACAGCGTTCTGTACTGCAATAAGTTGGTGAAAAACTGTGAGGTTATGCAAATATCGTAATTGTGAACGAAACAGTGTAATAGAGCGTTTTTAGATACAAGTGCGAATGTTAGGTTAGGTTAAGATATGAACCGTCGTAAAACCGCATTAAACAATGTCAATTAGTGAGATGCAGTGTTTTTCACCATTAAAAGTGGGGAACTGCGATATCTAATGTGTAAGCGCTTGCAACCGTCGTTAGGTTAGGTTAGGTTAGGTTAGGTTAGGTTTGGTTAGGTTAGGTTAGGTTAGGTTAGGTTAGATTAGGTTAGGGTGGGTTGAGTTGGGTTAGGTTAGGTTAGGTTAGGTTGGGTTAGGTTAGGTTAGGTTACGTTAGGTTAGGTTAGGTTACGTTAGGTTAGGTTAGGTTAGGTTACGTTAGGTTAGGTTAGGTTAGGTAAGGATAATTTGGTTAGGTTAGGTAAGGTTAGGTTACGTTAGGTTAGGTTGGGTTGGGTGTTGTTGGGTTGGGTTGGGTTGGGTTAGGTTGGGTTA
Organism: Rhipicephalus microplus; assembly: GCF_043290135.1. Taxonomy (NCBI): domain Eukaryota; kingdom Metazoa; phylum Arthropoda; class Arachnida; order Ixodida; family Ixodidae; genus Rhipicephalus; species Rhipicephalus microplus. The sequence continues at coordinate 146,952 of NW_027464633.1, forward strand.
GGTTAGGTTAGGTTACGTTAGGTTAGGTTAGGTTAGGTTACGTTAGGTTACGTTAGGTTATGTTAGGTTAGGTTAGGTTACGTTAGGTTAGGTTAGGTCAGGTAAGGTTAGGTTAGGTTAGGTTACGTTAGGTTAGGTTAAGTTAGGTTAGGTTAGGTTTGGTTAGGTTAGGTTAGGTAAGCTTAGGTTAGGTTAGGTTGGGTTGGGTTGGGTTAGGTTGGGTTAGGTTAGGTTAGGTTAGGTTAGGTTGGGTTAGGTTAGGTTAGTTTAGGTTAGGTTAGGTTAGGTTAGGTTGGGTTGGGTTGGGTTAGGTTAGGTTAGGTTAGGTTAGGTAAGGTTAGGTTAGGTTAGGTTAGGTTACGTTAGGTTAAGGTATGAACCGTCGTAAAACCGCATTAAACAATGTCACTTAGTGAGATGCAGTGTTTTTCACCTTTACAAGTTGGGAACTGCGATATCTAATGTGAAAGCGCATGAAACCGTCGTAATCTTGTAGAAAACATTGTAAAGTTGCGAGTAAAACGTTTTCTAACGATAGAAGTGCGAAGGTTAGGTTAGGTTAGGTTACTTTAGGCTAGGTAGCGTCGTGAAACTACCAAAAACGACGTCATCTAACGAGATAGTGTTGTTTTATTGCGAGTATTAAACTGCGATAGGTGAAATGTTGTGAATGCACACAAAACGGCATGAACAAGCCAAATACTGCGTGTTCTACCGTTACAAGTGCGAAACTGCTATATTGTGATATTCTCGTTAAAGCGCATGCAAGCATCGTGAAACCTTAAAGAACAATGTCATTTAGCGAGATACAGCGTTCTGTACTGCAATAAGTTGGTGAAAAACTGTGAGGTTATGCAAATATCGTAATTGTGAACGAAACAGTGTAATAGAGCGTTTTACAATACAAGTACGAATGTTAGGTTAGGTTAAGATATGAACCGTCGTAAAACCGCATTAAACAATGTCACTTAGTGAGATGCAGTGTTTTTCACAATTACAAGTCGGGAACTGCGATATCTAATGTGAAAGCGCTTTAAACCGTCGTAATGTTGTAGAAAGCAATGTAAAGTAGCGAGTAAAACGTTTTCTAACGATAGAAGTGAGAAGGTTATGTTAGGTTGAGTTATGTTAGGTAGGTAGCGTCGTGAAACCACCAAAAACGACGTCATCTAACGAGATAGTGTTGTTTTATTGCGAGTATTAAACTGCGATAGGTGAAATGTTGTGAAAGCACACAAAACGGAATGAACAAGCCAAATACTGCGTGTTCTACTGTTACAAGTGCGAAACTGCTATATTGTGATATTCTCGTTAAAGCGCATGCAAGCATCGTGAAACCTTAAAGAACAATGTCATTTAGCGAGATACAGCGTTCTGTACTGCAATAAGTTGGTGAAAAACTGTGAGGTTATGCAAATATCGTAATTGTGAACAAAACAGTGTAATAGAGCGTTTTTAGATACAAGTGCGAATGTTAGGTTAGGTTGAGATATGAACCGTCGTAAAACCGCATTAAACAATGTCAATTAGTGAGATGCAGTGTTTTTCACCATTAAAAGTGGGGAACTGCGATATCTAATGTGAAAGCGCTTGCAAACGTCGCTAGGTTAGGTTAGGTTAGGTTAGGTTAGGTTAGGTTACGTTAGGTTAGGTTAGGTTAGGTTTGGTTAGGTTAGGTTAGGTTAGGTTAGGTTAGGGATGTTAGGTAAGGTTTGGTTAGGTTAGGTTAGGTTAGGTTGGGTTACGTAAGGTTAGGTTAGGTTAAGATATGAACCGCGCTAAAACCGCATTAAACAATGTCACTTAGTGAGATGCTGTGATTTTCACCATTACAAGTCGGGAACTGCAATATCTAATGTGAAAGCGCATGAAACCGTCGTAATCTTGTAGAAAACATTGTAAAGTAGCGAATAAAACGTTTTCTAACGATAGAAGTGCGAAGGTTCGGTTAGTTTGAGCTAGGTAGCGTCGTGAAACCACCAAAAACGATGTCATCTAGCGAGATAGTGTTGTTTTATTGCGAGTACGAAACTGTGATAGGTAAAATATTGGGAAAGCACACGAAATGGCATGAACTAGCCAGATACTGCGTCTTGTGCCGTTACAAGTGCGAAACTGCTTTAATGTGATATTCTCGTTAAAGCGCATGCAAGTATCGTGAAACCTTAAAGAACGATGTCATTTAGCGAGATACAGCGTTCTGTACTGTAATAAGTTGGTGAGAAACTGTGAGGTCAAGCAAATATCGTAATTGTGAACGAAACAGTGTAATTGAGCGTATTTAGATACAAGTGCGAATGTTAGGTTAGGTTGAGATATCAACCGTCGTAAAACCGCATTAAACAATGTCACTTAGTGAGATGTAGTGTTTTCCAACATTACAAGTCGGGAACTACGATATCTAATGTGAAAGCGCATGAAACCGTCGTAATCTTGTAGAAAACATTGTAAAGTTGCGAATAAAACGTTTTCTAACGATAGAAGTGCGAAGGTTAGGTTAGGTTAGGTTAGGTTAAACTAGGTAGCGTCGTGAAACTACCAAAAACGACGTCATCTAACGAGATAGTGTTGTTTTATTGCGAGTATTAAACTGCGATAGGTGAAATGTTGTGAAAGCACACAAAACGGAATGAACAAGCCAAATACTGCGTGTTCTACTGTTACAAGTGCGAAACTGCTATATTGTGATATTCTCGTTAAAGCGCATGCAAGCATCGTGAAACCTTAAAGAACAATGTCATTTAGCGAGATACAGCGTTCTGTACTGCAATAAGTTGGTGAAAAACTGTGAGGTTATGCAAATATCGTAATTGTGAACAAAACAGTGTATCCATAGTGGGCAGCGCACAAAAGGAAACACACAAGAGAAGGAATCAGGACAAGCGCTTGTCCTGATTCCTTCTCTTGTGTGTTTCCTTTTGTGCGCTGCCCACTATGGATAAGTTCCAACTCGCCCGCCTTTCGGTGCTACAAAACAGTGTAATAGAGCGTTTTTAGATACAAGTGCGAATGTTAGGTTAGGTTAAGATATGAACCGTCGTAAAACCGCATTAAACAATGTCAATTAGTGAGATGCAGTGTTTTTCACCATTAAAAGTGGGGAACTGCGATATCTAATGTGAAAGCGCTTGCAACCGTCGTTAGGTAAGGTTAGGTTAGGTTAGGTTAGGCTTGGTTAGGTTAGGTTAGGTTAGGTTAGGTTAGAATAGGTTAGGTTGGGTTCAGTTGGGTTAGGTTAGGTTAGGTTAGGTTAGGTTGGGTTAGGTTAGGTTAGGTTAGGTTACGTTAGGTTAGGTTAGGTTACGTTAGGTTAGGTTAGGTTAGGTTACGTTAGGTTAGGTTAGGTTAGGTAAGGATAATTTGGTTAGGTTAGGTAAGGTTAGGTTACGTTAGGTTAGGTTGGGTTGGGTGTTGTTGGGTTGGGTTGGGTTGGGTTAGGTTGGGTTAGGTTAGGTTAGGTTACGTTAGGTTAGGTTGTAGTGTTCCTACTTAAAATAACGGAACAGCATTAAAGCTTCAGTATGGAACTGGCGTCCATCTTAATCTGCTTTATTTTTCACTTCATCCCCCTCTTCTTTCCTGCCCCGGCCCTCGCGCTTCTTCATCTTCTGTCCAAAGGCTCATACCGCTTCACCCTTCCCGCTTTCTTTTAATTACCCCTCCTGGGGTAATACTTGAAGACATTCCCAATTGAAGCACATTCAACAGATCCACGTTCACCAGTGTACCAGACAGTCTTCAAAATTCCGTTCTGGGTGGCTGTCTTGGTCACAAAGTAAGGCCCATAAAATTTTGCACTGGAATCTCTTATTCCTTTTCTCACTAGTACGAGGTCGGTGACTTGAATGTCTGGCATGTCTGCTCGATGCCTCTTGTCGAAATTCTTTTTCATTCGTTTTCGGTACCTCTCCTCCTGTGATTTTTGTTGCCTCTCCTCGACAATCTTGAGGTTTTCCAAGAGTCCCAACTCACGGTCTGCCTGCAGAATAGGGGTCTCTCCTGTAGAAGCGTACTGTGGACTGCACCCCAAGCCACTGGTGTAGGATCGGTTATGATGTTTTACGGCTGCTTCTAAAGAACATTTCCATCCCCCAGGAAAACTATCGTACATCTTGATGTATTGTTTCACGTCCCGTATGGCACGTTCTGCAAGCCCATTCGCCGCAGGATGGTATGGCGCACAGAACTTGATCGATACATTGTGATCTCGAGCCCATCTTACTAGCTTTTCACTCTTGAACGCGGGGCCGTTATCGCATACGATTGTCCGCGTAGCTCTAAACATGTCCCTTTCGAGAAGGGTTATGACGCTATTTGCATCTTCTTTTCCTGCTCGTGCCGCGACCATCCTGGTGCATTCATCTATGGCCAGCAGAAAAGCTTGCGTTTTTCTGACTCCTTCCCGTTTCTTGTTAAGTTCGGCGAAATCCAGGTGAACTGCTTCAAAAGGCACGTTCGAGTGGCAAGGTAGTATCATGGTGTCCGTAGGCTGTTTATACTTGACTTTGTGTACTTGACACACATGGCATGAACGAACGTACTGACTAACGTCTTTCTTCATGTGAGGCCACGTAAACCTCTTGACCAACTTGTTGTAGGTACGCCAAAAGCCGTCGTGTCCTCCAGATTCTGGGCTATCGTGGTACAAGTAAAGCACTTTGGAAACAAGAGTTGGTGGGACTTGATACCGACCTTCCGTAAAAACCAGTTGTTCTGAGCCTTCCCACAGCTTCACTTCATTGATTTCTTCAGATTTTTCTGTGTTGTTTTGTACCATCAATCTTGATAGAGCATCTGCATCGGTTAAAAGCGGTCCTGGTCGGTGCGAGATGGTAAAGTCAAATTGCTGCAAGTAATTCACCCATCTGGCGATACGCCCTTTAGTTTGGGTCATATTCAAGAGATGAGTGAGTGCCTGGTGATCGGTGAACAAAGTGAACTTCGTACCTTCCAGGTACGTGCGGAAGTAGTCAACGGCCTTCAGAACCGCCAGTGCTTCTTTTTCCGTAGTAGTGTAGTTTGTTTCAGACGGCTTGAAAGTGTAACTGTAGTAACCGACTACGTGTCGCTTTTCTCGGCCAGATGCTTCAATACATTTTTGATACAACACTGCACCAGTCCCATAATGTGAGGCGTCAGTGTTCAATTCAAAGGGTAAAGTGAAATCTGGTATACGCAGAACGGGGTCAGAAGAAATTCTGTGCACCAAGTCACGGTAGACTCTCTCACATTCGTCACTCCATTCAAAGGGAACTTCTTTCTGCGTTAAGCGCGTGAGGCATCTAGTTTTGACAGCAAAGTCCTTTATGAAAGATCGGAAATGTCCTGCCAATCCCAAAAACACACGCAGTGAATGGACGTCATATGGTTTCTTCAACTGGGAGATCTTCTCGACGGACTCTTGTTTTGTGCTTTTGGTGTTCCCATCGAAGACTCTTCCAAGAAACACCACTTTTTGTTGAAAGAATACACTCTTCTTAAAATTAACCTTGAGATGTGCCAAGCTCAAGGCGTTTAACACCTGAGACAGATGGTCCTGATGCTCAGCCTCTGTTTTGGAGAAGACTATAATGTCGTCTATGTACACATTACAAAAAACACCAAGGAATGGCTTTAGGACGTCGTTCATGATCTTCTGGAACCACGCTGGCGAGTTTTTCCAACCGAAAGGGAGCCGGTTGTATTCGTAGAGATCGAATGGCGTGATAAAAGCGGTGTACATTTTTGTTTCTTCGGTTAGTGGGATCTGCCAGAAACCTTTGCATAAATCGATGCGGGAAAAATGTCGGCAACCCCCGGTCTCATCTATAATTGTGTCGATCTTCGGCATAGGAAATGGTATGAGTTCTGTCTGACGATTGAGAACCCTGTAGTCGGTGCATAATCTGAAGGTTCCGTCTTCTTTCGGTGCGATCGTTATGGGAGAAGCGAAGGGTGATACCGAAGGTCGTATGATATCAGCATCTAGCATCTCCTGCAACTCTTTCTTGAGCCACATCTTTCGCTCCCTTGACATATTGTAAGGTGCTTTCCGGATGACGGTCTTGTCAGCGAGTTCGAAAGGAACCTTGTGGGACTTCATCGCCTGAGGATAGCTTCCTATGCATACAAGTTCAGGGTAGGTCGTTGCGATATCCGCCGCGCACTTGACAACTCGTAGATTATCTTGTCTACCTTGATTTGTCTCGTTCCTTGCTACTCCTTCTACTAGAACCACATCGTCCCAGTACACGTTGATCTTTAGTTTCTTTATATCTGGTCTTGATAGCAAAAAGTCGTACGTTACCCCTTCTATCACCAACACTTCGCTCTCTATTTGCTGACCCTGGAACTCGATGTTTACCAAGGCCCACTGATCATGCAACGTTACTTTTCCATCATAGCCTTGTACTCGTAGAATTCTTCCACTATGCAAGCGATTTGCATCCACCAGCTTGGCATTTATAATGGACACAGAAGCACCGCTGTCTACCAGAGCCATCATATGTTTGTTTCCTACTTTGACGGGAATGTGAAGTAGGCTAGAGCAACTTAAATAAACAGTCTCATTTGGAGTCATCGGGTGGGACTGATCACCCTCGTTTATTAGTTTTTTTCTGTCGAATACTCCTGAGCTTCAGTGTCGATATTATTCACTCGACCTCTTGGAACACGCCAGGGCAAGTTATCTGTGCGAGTTGCGAGGTGGCTCGGTTCTCGCTGAGCGCGGCTTGACCAGTCCGATTTACTCCGACTGAAACAGCTGCTTGACTCGGCGGTTATGCTTGTTTCCGAAGCTGATGGTATGTTCTGAAGACACGCGAGGAGGTCATCTAGAGTCTTTGGTGACAGTATTTGCACTTGCTTCAACACGTTAGTGTGCAATCCATGCATTATTAAGCCAACTACGGCCGTAGATGGAAGCAAAGGCTCCGCCAGCTTTAAAAGACGGCGTTTCTCAAAGAAGTACTCGACAAGGCAGCTTTGCTCAGACTTGAAATTAAGCGCCGTGTTCCATTGCTTCGGAATGCAGTCAAAAACTTTTTCCTCCACTGGCTCCAAGAGTCGTCACTGTCTTCCAGAATGCATGTTTCATACCACTTTCGCGCAACACCTCTCAAGTAAACGCGCATGTTGGTGATTTTAGCCTCATCAGAGAGCCACTTGTTTTTTCCAGCGGCATATTCGTAGAAATCAAGCCAACTTTCTGGATTTGAAGACACACCGTCGAAAGCATCAGGTTCTACGAAATTAGGTGTCGGTCTCTCAGCATTCAGAGAGCTTATAAGAGATGTCATTATTTGGTTTTGTTGAAGCATCTGTTCCTGTTGCAGCTGAAAAGCTTTCAAAACGAGGCTCACCTCTTCCGTCGAAGATCGTGATCCTGAGTGTTTTCGACGCGCTGGTTCAAGAACTAGGTCGTTGAAGGTCGCCACACGCAAGTTCACTTTCACAGCACCTTTCCGTCGTAGTTCAGTAGTGTCTACGGCTGCCTTTTCCACAACCAGGTTTACGAGTTCTTCCGAGCTGAGCTCACGAGGTAGGTCTACCGCTGCTTCGTCTTGAACTTGGTACTTCGAAAAGATGATCTCCTCGGAGGTCTCGTCTATGAAGAACGTCACCCACATGATGGCTTCGATGGCCGGCTGCGCCAAAATAATGTAGTGTTCCTACTTAAAATAACGGAACAGCATTAAAGCTTCAGTATGGAACTGGCGTCCATCTTAATCTGCTTTATTTTTCACTTCATCCCCCTCTTCTTTCCTGCCCCGGCCCTCGCGCTTCTTCATCTTCTGTCCAAAGGCTCATACCGCTTCATAGGTTAGGTTAGGTTACGTTAGGTTACGTTAGGTTATGTTAGGTTAGGTTAGGTTACGTTAGGTTAGGTTAGGTCAGGTAAGGTTAGGTTACGTTAGAATAGGTTAGGTTAGGTTAGGTTACGTTAGGTTAGGTTAAGTTAGGTTAGGTTAGGTTTGGTTAGGTTAGGTTAGGTTAGCTTAGGTTAGGTTAGGTTGGGTTGGGTTGGGTTAGGTTGGGTTAGGTTAGGTTAGGTTAGGTTAGGTTGGGTTAGGTTAGGTTAGTTTAGGTTAGGTTAGGTTAGGTTAGGTTGGGTTGGGTTGGGTTAGGTTAGGTTAGGTTAGGTAAGGTTAGGTTAGGTTAGGTAAGGTTACGTTAGGTTAAGGTATGAACCGTAGTAAAACCGCATTAAACAATGTCACTTAGTGAGATGCAGTGTTTTTCACCTTTACAAGTTGGGAACTGCGATATGTAATGTGAAAGCGCATGAAACCGTCGTAATCTTGTAGAAAACATTGTAGAGTTGCGAGTAAAACGTTTTCTAACGATAGAAGTGCGAAGGTTAGGTTAGGTTAGGTTACTTTAAGCTAGGTAGCGTCGTGAAACTACCAAAAACGACGTCATCTAACGAGATAGTGTTGTTTTATTGCGAGTATTAAACTGCGATAGGTGAAATGTTGTGAATGCACACAAAACGGCATGAACAAGCCAAATACTGCGTGTTCTACCGTTACAAGTGCGAAACTGCTATATTGTGATATTCTCGTTAAAGCGCATGCAAGCATCGTGAAACCTTAAAGAACAATGTCATTTAGCGAGATACAGCGTTCTGTACTGCAATAAGTTGGTGAAAAACTGTGAGGTTATGCAAATATCGTAATTGTGAACGAAACAGTGTAATAGAGCGTTTTTCAATACAAGTACGAATGTTAGGTTAGGTTAAGATATGAACCGTCGTAAAACCGCATTAAACAATGTCACTTAGTGAGATGCAGTGTTTTTCACCATTACAAGTCGGGAACTGCGATATCTAATGTGAAAGCGCTTGCAAACGTCGTTAGGTTAGGTTAGGTTAGGTTAGGTTAGGTTAGGTTACGTTAGGTTAGGTTAGGTCAGGTTTGGTTAGGTTAGGTTAGGTTAGGTTAGGTTAGGTTAGGGATGTTAGGTAAGGTTTGGTTAGGTTAGGTTAGGTTAGGTTGGGTTAGGTAAGGTTAGGTTAGGTTAAGATATGAACCGCGCTAAAACCGCATTAAACAATGTCACTTAGTGAGATGCTGTGTTTTTCACCATTACAAGTCGGGAACTGCGATATCTAATGTGAAAGCGCATGAAACCGTCGTAATCTTGTAGAAAACATTGTAAAGTAGCGAATAAAACGTTTTCTAACGATAAAAGTGCGAAGGTTCGGTTAGTTTGAGCTAGGTAGCGTCGTGAAACCACCAAAAACGATGTCATCTAACGAGATAGTGTTGTTTTATTGCGAGTACGAAACTGTGATAGGTAAAATATTGGGAAAGCACACAAAATGGCATGAACTAGCCAGATACTGCGTCTTGTGCCGTTACAAGTGCGAAACTGCTTTAATGTGATATTCTCGTTAAAGCGCATGCAAGTATCGTGAAACCTTAAAGAACGATGTCATTTAGCGAGATACAGCGTTCTGTACTGTAATAAGTTGGTGAGAAACTGTGAGGTCAAGCAAATATCGTAATTGTGAACGAAACAGTGTAATTGAGCGTATTTAGATACAAGTGCGAATGTTAGGTTAGGTTGAGATATCAACCGTCGTAAAACCGCATTAAACAATGTCACTTAGTGAGATGTAGTGTTTTCCAACATTACAAGTCGGGAACTACGATATCTAATGTGAAAGCGAATGAAACCGACGTAATCTTGTAGAAAACATTGTAAAGTTGCGAATAAAACGTTTTCTAACGATAGAAGTACGAAGGTTAGGTTAGGTTAGGTTAGGTTAAGCTAGGTAGCGTCGTGAAACTACCAAAAACGACGTCATCTAACGAGATAGTGTTGTTTTATTGCGAGTATTAAACTGCGATAGGTGAAATGTTGTGAAAGCACACAAAACGGAATGAACAAGCCAAATACTGCGTGTTCTGCTGTTACAAGTGCGAAACTGCTATATTGTGATATTCTCGTTAAAGCGCATGCAAGCATCGTGAAACCTTAAAGAACAATGTCATTTAGCGAGATACAGCGTTCTGTACTGCAATAAGTTGGTGAAAAACTGTGAGGTTATGCAAATATCGTAATTGTGAACAAAACAGTGTAATAGAGCGTTTTTAGATACAAGTGCGAATGTTAGGTTAGGTTAAGATATGAACCGTCGTAAAACCGCATTAAACAATGTCAATTAGTGAGATGCAGTGTTTTTCACCATTAAAAGTGGGGAACTGCGATATCTAATGTGAAAGCGCTTGCAACCGTCGTTAGGTTAGGTTAGGTTAGGTTAGGTTAGGTTAGGTTTGGTTAGGTTAGGTTAGGTTAGGTTAGGTTAGGTTAGATTAGGTTAGGTTGGGTTGAGTTGGGTTAGGTTAGGTTAGGTTAGGTTAGGTTGGGTTAGGTTAGGTTAGGTTAGGTTACGTTAGGTTATGTTAGGTTACGTTAGGTTAGGTTAGGTTAGGTTACGTTAGGTTAGGTTAGGTTAGGTAAGGATAATTTGGTTAGGTTAGGTAAGGTTAGGTTACGTTAGGTTAGGTTGGGTTGGGTGTTGTTGGGTTGGGTTGGGTTGGGTTAGGTTGGGTTAGGTTAGGTTAGGTTACGTTAGGTTAGGTTAGGTTACGTTAGGTTACGTTAGGTTATGTTAGGTTAGGTTAGGTTACGTTAGGTTAGGTTAGGTCAGGTAAGGTTAGGTTACGTTAGAATAGGTTAGGTTAGGTTAGGTTACGTTAGGTTAGGTTAAGTTAGGTTAGGTTAGGTTTGGTTAGGTTAGGTTAGGTTAGCTTAGGTTAGGTTAGGTTGGGTTGGGTTGGGTTAGGTTGGGTTAGGTTAGGTTAGGTTAGGTTAGGTTGGGTTAGGTTAGGTTAGTTTAGGTTAGGTTAGGTTAGGTTAGGTTGGGTTGGGTTGGGTTAGGTTAGGTTAGGTTAGGTAAGGTTAGGTTAGGTTAGGTAAGGTTACGTTAGGTTAAGGTATGAACCGTCGTAAAACCGCATTAAACAATGTCACTTAGTGAGATGCAGTGTTTTTCACCTTTACAAGTTGGGAACTGCGATATGTAATGTGAAAGCGCATGAAACCGTCGTAATCTTGTAGAAAACATTGTAGAGTTGCGAGTAAAACGTTTTCTAACGATAGAAGTGCGAAGGTTAGGTTAAGTTAGGTTACCTTAAGCTAGGTAGCGTCGTGAAACTACCAAAAACGACGTCATCTAACGAGATAGTGTTGTTTTATTGCGAGTATTAAACTGCGATAGGTGAAATGTTGTGAATGCACACAAAACGGCATGAACAAGCCAAATACTGCGTGTTCTACCGTTACAAGTGCGAAACTGCTATATTGTGATATTCTCGTTAAAGCGCATGCAAGCATCGTGAAACCTTAAAGAACAATGTCATTTAGCGAGATACAGCGTTCTGTACTGCAATAAGTTGGTGAAAAACTGTGAGGTTATGCAAATATCGTAATTGTGAACGAAACAGTGTAATAGAGCGTTTTTCAATACAAGTACGAATGTTAGGTTAGGTTAAGATATGAACCGTCGTAAAACCGCATTAAACAATGTCACTTAGTGAGATGCAGTGTTTTTCACCATTACAAGTCGGGAACTGCGATATCTAATGTGAAAGCGCTTGCAAACGTCGTTAGGTTAGGTTAGGTTAGGTTAGGTTAGGTTAGGTTAGGTTACGTTAGGTTAGGTTAGGTCAGGTTTGGTTAGGTTAGGTTAGGTTAGGTTAGGTTAGGGATGTTAGGTAAGGTTTGGTTAGGTTAGGTTAGGTTAGGTTGGGTTAGGTAAGGTTAGGTTAGGTTAAGATATGAACCGCGCTAAAACCGCATTAAACAATGTCACTTAGTGAGATGCTGTGTTTTTCACCATTACAAGTCGGGAACTGCGATATCTAATGTGAAAGCGCATGAAACCGTCGTAATCTTGTAGAAAACATTGTAAAGTAGCGAATAAAACGTTTTCTAACGATAAAAGTGCGAAGGTTCGGTTAGTTTGAGCTAGGTAGCGTCGTGAAACCACCAAAAACGATGTCATCTAACGAGATAGTGTTGTTTTATTGCGAGTACGAAACTGTGATAGGTAAAATATTGGGAAAGCACACAAAATGGCATGAACTAGCCAGATACTGCGTCTTGTGCCGTTACAAGTGCGAAACTGCTTTAATGTGATATTCTCGTTAAAGCGCATGCAAGTATCGTGAAACCTTAAAGAACGATGTCATTTAGCGAGATACAGCGTTCTGTACTGTAATAAGTTGGTGAGAAACTGTGAGGTCAAGCAAATATCGTAATTGTGAACGAAACAGTGTAATTGAGCGTATTTAGATACAAGTGCGAATGTTAGGTTAGGTTGAGATATCAACCGTCGTAAAACCGCATTAAACAATGTCACTTAGTGAGATGTAGTGTTTTCCAACATTACAAGTCGGGAACTACGATATCTAATGTGAAAGCGAATGAAACCGACGTAATCTTGTAGAAAACATTGTAAAGTTGCGAATAAAACGTTTTCTAACGATAAAAGTGCGAAGGTTCGGTTAGTTTGAGCTAGGTAGCGTCGTGAAACCACCAAAAACGATGTCATCTAACGAGATAGTGTTGTTTTATTGCGAGTACGAAACTGTGATAGGTAAAATATTGGGAAAGCACACAAAATGGCATGAACTAGCCAGATACTGCGTCTTGTGCCGTTACAAGTGCGAAACTGCTTTAATGTGATATTCTCGTTAAAGCGCATGCAAGTATCGTGAAACCTTAAAGAACGATGTCATTTAGCGAGATACAGCGTTCTGTACTGTAATAAGTTGGTGAGAAACTGTGAGGTCAAGCAAATATCGTAATTGTGAACGAAACAGTGTAATTGAGCGTATTTAGATACAAGTGCGAATGTTAGGTTAGGTTGAGATATCAACCGTCGTAAAACCGCATTAAACAATGTCACTTAGTGAGATGTAGTGTTTTCCAACATTACAAGTCGGGAACTACGATATCTAATGTGAAAGCGAATGAAACCGACGTAATCTTGTAGAAAACATTGTAAAGTTGCGAATAAAACGTTTTCTAACGATAGAAGTACGAAGGTTAGTTTAGGTTAGGTTAGGTTAAGCTAGGTAGCGTCGTGAAACTACCAAAAACGACGTCATCTAACGAGATAGTGTTGTTTTATTGCGAGTATTAAACTGCGATAGGTGAAATGTTGTGAAAGCACACAAAACGGAATGAACAAGCCAAATACTGCGTGTTCTACTGTTACAAGTGCGAAACTGCTATATTGTGATATTCTCGTTAAAGCGCATGCAAGCATCGTGAAACCTTAAAGAACAATGTCATTTAGCGAGATACAGCGTTCTGTACTGCAATAAGTTGGTGAAAAACTGTGAGGTTATGCAAATATCGTAATTGTGAACAAAACAGTGTAATAGAGCGTTTTTAGATACAAGTGCGAATGTTAGGTTAGGTTAAGATATGAACCGTCGTAAAACCGCATTAAACAATGTCAATTAGTGAGATGCAGTGTTTTTCACCATTAAAAGTGGGGAACTGCGATATCTAATGTGAAAGCGCTTGCAACCGTCGTTAGGTTAGGTTAGGTTAGGTTAGGTTAGGTTAGGTTTGGTTAGGTTAGGTTAGGTTAGGTTAGGTTAGATTAGGTTAGGTTGGGTTGAGTTGGGTTAGGTTAGGTTAGGTTAGGTTAGGTTGGGTTAGGTTAGGTTAGGTTAGGTTACGTTAGGTTATGTTAGGTTACGTTAGGTTAGGTTAGGTTAGGTTACGTTAGGTTAGGTTAGGTTAGGTAAGGATAATTTGGTTAGGTTAGGTAAGGTTAGGTTACGTTAGGTTAGGTTGGGTTGGGTGTTGTTGGGTTGGGTTGGGTTGGGTTAGGTTGGGTTAGGTTAGGTTAGGTTACGTTAGGTTAGGTTAGGTTAGGTTACGTTAGGTTACGTTAGGTTATGTTAGGTTAGGTTAGGTTACGTTAGGTTAGGTTAGGTCAGGTAAGGTTAGGTTACGTTAGAATAGGTTAGGTTAGGTTAGGTTACGTTAGGTTAGGTTAAGTTAGGTTAGGTTAGGTTTGGTTAGGTTAGGTTAGGTTAGCTTAGATTAGGTTAGGTTGGGTTGGGTTGGGTTAGGTTGGGTTAGGTTAGGTTAGGTTAGGTTAGGTTGGGTTAGGTTAGGTTAGTTTAGGTTAGGTTAGGTTAGGTTAGGTTGGGTTGGGTTGGGTTAGGTTAGGTTAGGTTAGGTAAGGTTAGGTTAGGTTAGGTAAGGTTACGTTAGGTTAAGGTATGAACCGTCGTAAAACCGCATTAAACAATGTCACTTAGTGAGATGCAGTGTTTTTCACCTTTACAAGTTGGGAACTGCGATATGTAATGTGAAAGCGCATGAAACCGTCGTAATCTTGTAGAAAACATTGTAGAGTTGCGAGTAAAACGTTTTCTAACGATAGAAGTGCGAAGGTTAGGGTAAGTTAGGTTACTTTAAGCTACGTAGCGTCGTGAAACTACCAAAAACGACGTCATCTAACGAGATAGTGTTGTTTTATTGCGAGTATTAAACTGCGATAGGTGAAATGTTGTGAATGCACACAAAACGGCATGAACAAGCCAAATACTGCGTGTTCTACCGTTACAAGTGCGAAACTGCTATATTGTGATATTCTCGTTAAAGCGCATGCAAGCATCGTGAAACCTTAAAGAACAATGTCATTTAGCGAGATACAGCGTTGTGTACTGCAATAAGTTGGTGAAAAACTGTGAGGTTATGCAAATATCGTAATTTTGAACGAAACAGTGTAATAGAGCGTTTTTCAATACAAGTACGAATGTTAGGTTAGGTTAAGATATGAACCGTCGTAAAACCGCATTAAACAATGTCACTTAGTGAGATGCAGTGTTTTTCACCATTACAAGTCGGGAACTGCGATATCTAATGTGAAAGCGCTTGCAAACGTCGTTAGGTTAGGTTAGGTTAGGTTAGGTTAGGTTAGGTTACGTTAGGTTAGGTTAGGTCAGGTTTGGTTAGGTTAGGTTAGGTTAGGTTAGGTTAGGGATGTTAGGTAAGGTTTGGTTAGGTTAGGTTAGGTTAGGTTGGGTTAGGTAAGGTTAGGTTAGGTTAAGATATGAACCGCGCTAAAACCGCATTAAACAATGTCACTTAGTGAGATGCTGTGTTTTTCACCATTACAAGTCGGGAACTGCGATATCTAATGTGAAAGCGCATGAAACCGTCGTAATCTTGTAGAAAACATTGTAAAGTAGCGAATAAAACGTTTTCTAACGATAAAAGTGCGAAGGTTCGGTTAGTTTGAGCTAGGTAGCGTCGTGAAACCACCAAAAACGATGTCATCTAACGAGATAGTGTTGTTTTATTGCGAGTACGAAACTGTGATAGGTAAAATATTGGGAAAGCACACAAAATGGCATGAACTAGCCAGATACTGCGTCTTGTGCCGTTACAAGTGCGAAACTGCTTTAATGTGATATTCTCGTTAAAGCGCATGCAAGTATCGTGAAACCTTAAAGAACGATGTCATTTAGCGAGATACAGCGTTCTGTACTGTAATAAGTTGGTGAGAAACTGTGAGGTCAAGCAAATATCGTAATTATGAACGAAACAGTGTAATTGAGCGTATTTAGATACAAGTGCGAATGTTAGGTTAGGTTGAGATATCAACCGTCGTAAAACCGCATTAAACAATGTCACTTAGTGAGATGTAGTATTTTCCAACATTACAAGTCGGGAACTACGATATCTAATGTGAAAGCGAATGAAACCGACGTAATCTTGTAGAAAACATTGTAAAGTTGCGAATAAAACGTTTTCTAACGATAGAAGTACGAAGGTTAGGTTAGGTTAGGTTAGGTTAAGCTAGGTAGCGTCGTGAAACTACCAAAAACGACGTCATCTAACGAGATAGTGTTGTTTTATTGCGAGTATTAAACTGCGATAGGTGAAATGTTGTGAAAGCACACAAAACGGAATGAACAAGCCAAATACTGCGTGTTCTACTGTTACAAGTGCGAAACTGCTATATTGTGATATTCTCGTTAAAGCGCATGCAAGCATCGTGAAACCTTAAAGAACAATGTCATTTAGCGAGATACAGCGTTCTGTACTGCAATAAGTTGGTGAAAAACTGTGAGGTTATGCAAATATTGTAATTGTGAACAAAACAGTGTAATAGAGCGTTTTTAGATACAAGTGCGAATGTTAGGTTAGGTTAAGATATGAACCGTCGTAAAACCGCATTAAACAATGTCAATTAGTGAGATGCAGTGTTTTTCACCATTAAAAGTGGGGAACTGCGATATCTAATGTGAAAGCGCTTGCAACCGTCGTTAGGTTAGGTTAGGTTAGGTTAGGTTAGGTTAGGTTTGGTTAGGTTAGGTTAGGTTAGGTTAGGTTAGATTAGGTTAGGTTGGGTTGAGTTGGGTTAGGTTAGGTTAGGTTAGGTTAGGTTGGGTTAGGTTAGGTTAGGTTAGGTTACGTTAGGTTATGTTAGGTTACGTTAGGTTAGGTTAGGTTAGGTTACGTTAGGTTAGGTTAGGTTAGGTAAGGATAATTTGGTTAGGTTAGGTAAGGTTAGGTTACGTTAGGTTAGGTTGGGTTGGGTGTTGTTGGGTTGGGTTGGGTTGGGTTAGGTTGGGTTAGGTTAGGTTAGGTTAGGTTAGGTTAGGTTACGTTAGGTTACGTTAGGTTATGTTAGGTTAAGTTAGGTTACGTTAGGTTAGGTTAGGTTAGGTAAGGTTAGGTTACGTTAGAATAGGTTAGGTTAGGTTAGGTTACGTTAGGTTAGGTTAAGTTAGGTTAGGTTAGGTTTGGTTAGGTTAGGTTAGGTTAGCTTAGGTTAGGTTAGGTTGGGTTGGGTTGGGTTAGGTTGGGTTAGGTTAGGTTAGGTTGGGTTAGGTTAGGTTAGTTTAGGTTAGGTTAGGTTAGGTTAGGTTGGGTTGGGTTGGGTTAGGTTAGGTTAGGTTAGGTTAGGTAAGGTTAGGTTAGGTTAGGTTAGGTTACGTTAGGTTAAGGTATGAACCGTCGTAAAACCGCATTAAACAATGTCACTTAGTGAGATGCAGTGTTTTTCACCTTTACAAGTTTGGAACTGCGATATCTAATGTGAAAGCGCATGAAACCGTCGTAATCTTGTAGAAAACATTGTAAAGTTGCGAGTAAAACGTTTTCTAACGATAGAAGTGCGAAGGTTAGGTTAGGTTAGGTTACTTTAAGCTAGGTAGCGTCGTGAAACTACCAAAAACGACGTCATCTAACGAGATAGTGTTGTTTTATTGCGAGTATTAAACTGCGATAGGTGAAATGTTGTGAATGCACACAAAACGGCATGAACAAGCCAAATACTGCGTGTTCTACCGTTACAAGTGCGAAACTGCTATATTGTGATATTCTCGTTAAAGCGCATGCAAGCATCGTGAAACCTTAAAGAACAATGTCATTTAGCGAGATACAGCGTTCTGTACTGCAATAAGTTGGTGAAAAACTGTGAGGTTATGCAAATATCGTAATTGTGAACGAAACAGTGTAATAGAGCGTTTTTCAATACAAGTACGAATGTTAGGTTAGGTTAAGATATGAACCGTCGTAAAACCGCATTAAACAATGTCACTTAGTGAGATGCAGTGTTTTTCACAATTACAAGTCGGGAACTGCGATATCTAATGTGAAAGCGCTTTAAACCGTCGTAATGTTGTAGAAAGCAATGTAAAGTAGCGAGTAAAACGTTTTCTAACGATAGAAGTGCGAAGGTTATGTTAGGTTGAGTTAAGTTAGTTTAAGCTAGGTAGCGTCGTGAAACCACCAAAAACGACGTCATCTAACGAGATAGTGTTGTTTTATTGCGAGTACGAAACTGCGATAGGTAAAATGTTGTGAAAGCACACAAAACGGCATGAACAAGCCAAACACTGCGTGTTGTACCGTTACAAGTGCGAAACTGCTATGTTGTGACATTCTCGGTAAAGCGCATGCAAGTATCGTGAAACCTTAAAGAACGATGTCATTTAGCGAGATACAGCGTTCTGTACTGTAATAAGTTGGTGAGAAACTGTGAGGTCAAGCAAATATCGTAATTGTGAACGAAACAGTGTAATTGAGCGTCTTTAGATACAAGTGCGAATGTTAGGTTAGGTTGACATATCAACCGTCGTAAAATCGCAATAAACAATCTCACTTAGTGAGATGTAGTGTTTTTCAACATTACAAGTCGGGAACTACGATATCTAATGTGAAAGCGCATGAAACCGTCGTAATCTTGTAGAAAACATTGTAAAGTTGCGAATAAAACATTTTCTAACGATAGAAGTGCGAAGGTTAGGTTAGGTTAGGTTAGGTTAAGCTAGGTAGCGTCGTGAAACTACCAAAAACGACGTCATCTAACGAGATAGTGTTGTTTTATTGCGAGTATTAAACTGCGATAGGTGAATTGTTGTGAAAGCACACAAAACGGAATGAACAAGCCAAATACTGCGTGTTCTACTGTTACAAGTGCGAAACTGCTATATTGTGATATTCTCGTTAAAGCGCATGCAAGCATCGTGAAACCTTAAAGAACAATGTCATTTAGCGAGATACAGCGTTCTGTACTGCAATAAGTTGGTGAAAAACTGTGAGGTTATGCAAATATCGTAATTGTGAACAAAACAGTGTAATAGAGCGTTTTTAGATACAAGTGCGAATGTTAGGTTAGGTTAAGATATGAACCGTCGTAAAACCGCATTAAACAATGTCAATTAGTGAGATGCAGTGTTTTTCACCATTAAAAGTGGGGAACTGCGATATCTAATTTGAAAGCGCTTGCAACCGTCGTTAGGTTAGGTTAGGTTAGGTTAGGTTAGGTTAGGTTTGGTTAGGTTAGGTTAGGTTAGGTTAGGTTAGATTAGGTTAGGTTGGGTTGAGTTGGGTTAGGTTAGGTTAGGTTAGGTTGGGTTAGGTTAGGTTAGGTTAGGTTACGTTAGGTTAGGTTAGGTTACGTTAGGTTAGGTTAGGTTAGGTTAGGTTACGTTAGGTTAGGTTAGGTAAGGATAATTTGGTTAGGTTAGGTAAGGTTAGGTTAGGTTAGGTTAGGTTGGGTTGGGTGTTGTTGGGTTGGGTTGGGTTGGGTTTGGTTGGGTTAGGTTAGGTTAGGTTACGTTAGGTTAGGTTAGGTTAGGTTAGGTTACGTTAGGTTATGTTAGGTTAGGTTAGGTTACGTTAGGTTAGGTTAGGTCAGGTAAGGTTAGGTTACGTTAGAATAGGTTAGGTTAGGTTACGTTAGGTTAGGTTAAGTTAGGTTAGGTTAGGTTTGGTTAGGTTAGGTTAGGTTAGCTTAGGTTAGGTTAGGTTGGGTTGGGTTGGGTTAGGGTGGGTTAGGTTAGGTTAGGTTAGGTTAGGTTGGGTTAGGTTAGGTTAGTTTAGGTTAGGTTAGGTTAGGTTAGGTTGGGTTGGGTTGGGTTAGGTTAGGTTAGGTTAGGTTACGTTAGGTTAAGGTATGAACCGTCGTAAAACCGCATTAAACAATGTCACTTAGTGAGATGCAGTGTTTTTCACCTTTACAAGTTGGGAACTGCGATATCTAATGTGAAAGCGCATGAAACCGTCGTAATCTTGTAGAAAACATTGTAAAGTTGCGAGTAAAACGTTTTCTAACGATAGAAGTGCGAAGGTTAGGTTAGGTTAGGTTACTTTAAGCTAGGTAGCGTCGTGAAACTACCAAAAACGACGTCATCTAACGAGATAGTGTTGTTTTATTGCGAGTATTAAACTGCGATAGGTGAAATGTTGTGAATGCACACAAAACGGCATGAACAAGCCAAATACTGCGTGTTCTACCGTTACAAGTGCGAAACTGCTATATTGTGATATTCTCGTTAAAGCGCATGCAAGCATCGTGAAACCTTAAAGAACAATGTCATTTAGCGAGATACAGCGTTCTGTACTGCAATAAGTTGGTGAAAAACTGTGAGGTTATGCAAATATCGTAATTGTGAACGAAACAGTGTAATAGAGCCTTTTTCAATACAAGTACGAATGTTAGGTTAGGTTAAGATATGAACCGTCGTAAAACCGCATTAAACAATGTCACTTAGTGAGATGCAGTGTTTTTCACCATTACAAGTCGGGAACTGCGATATCTAATGTGAAAGCGCTTGCAAACGTCGTTAGGTTAGGTTAGGTTAGGTTAGGTTTGGTTAGGTAAGGTTAGGTTAGGTTAGGTTAGGTTATGTTAGGTTAGGTTGGGTTAGGTTAGGTTAGGTTAGGTTAGGTTGGGTTAGGTTAGGTTAGGTTAGGTTAGGTTAGGTTACGTTAGGTTAGGTTAGGTTAGGTTACGTTAGGTTAGGTTAGGTTAGGTAAGGATAATTTGGTTAGGTTAGGTAAGGTTAGGTTAGGTTATGTTAGGTTGGGTTGGGTGTTGTTGGGTTGGGTTGGGTTGGGTTAGGTTGGGTTAGGTTAGGTTAGGTTACGTTAGGTTAGGTTAGGTTAGATTAGGTTACGTTAGGTTATGTTAGGTTAGGTTAGGTTACGTTAGGTTAGGTTAGGTCAGGTAAGGTTAGGTTACGTTAGAATAGGTTAGGTTAGGTTACGTTAGGTTAGGTTAAGTTAGGTTAGGTTAGGTTTGGTTAGGTTAGGTTAGGTTAGCTTAGGTTAGGTTAGGTTGGGTTGGGTTGGGTTAGGGTGGGTTAGGTTAGGTTAGGTTAGGTTGGGTTAGGTTAGGTTAGTTTAGGTTAGGTTAGGTTAGGTTAGGTTGGGTTGGGTTGGGTTGGGTTAGGTTAGGTTAGGTAAGGTTAGGTTAGGTTAGGTTACGTTAGGTTAAGGTATGAACCGTCGTAAAACCGCATTAAACAATGTCACTTAGCGAGATGCAGTGTTTTTCACCTTTACAAGTTGGGAACTGTGATATCTAATGTGAAAGCGCTTGAAACGGTCGTAATGTTGTAGAAAGCAATGTAAAGTAGCGAGTAAAACGTTTTCTAACGATAGAAGTGCGAAGGTCATGTTAGGTTGAGTTATGTTAGTTTAAGCTAGGTAGCGTCGTGAAACTACCAAAAACAACGTCATCTAACGAGATAGTGTTGTTTTATTGCGAGTACGAAACTGCGATAGGTGAAATGTGAAAGCACACAAAACGGCATGAACAAGCCAAATACTGCGTGTTGTACCGTTACAAGTGCGAGTTTGCTATGTTGTGATATTCTCGTTAAAGCGCATGCAAGCATCGTGCAACCTTAAAGAACGATGTCATTTAGCGAGATACAGCGTTCTGTACTGCAATAAGTTGGTGAAAAACTGTGAGGTTATGCAAATATCCTAATTGTGAACGAAACAGTGTAATAGAGCGTTTTTTAATACAAGTGCGAATGTTAGGTTAGGTTAAGATATGAACCGTCGTAAAACCGCATTAAACAATGTCACTTAGTGAGATGCAGTGTTTTTCACCATTACAAGTCGGGAACTGCGATATCTAATGAGAAAGCGCTTGCAAACGTCGTTAGGTTAGGTTAGGTTAGGTTAGGTTACGTTAGGTTACGTTAGGTTAGGTTTGGTTAGGTTAGGTTAGGTTATGTTAGGTTAGGTTGGGTTAGGTTAGGTTAGGTTAGGTTAAGATATGAACCGCGCTAAAACCGCATTAAACAATGTCACTTAGTGAGATGCAGTGTTTTTCACCTTTACAAGTTGGGAACTGCGATATCTAATGTGAAAGCGCTTGAAACCGTCGTAATGTTGTAGAAAGCAATGTAAAGTAGCGAGTAAAACGTTTTCTAACGATAGAAGTGCGAAGGTTATGTTAGGTTGAGTTATGTTAGTTTAAGCTAGGTAGCGTCGTGAAACCACCAAAAACGACGTCATCTAACGAGATAGTGTTGTTTTATTGCGAGTACGAAACTGCGATAGGTAAAATGTTGTGAAAGCACACAAAACGGCATGAACAAGCCAAATACTGCGTGTTGTACCGTTACAAGTGCGAAACTGCTATGTTGTGACATTCTCGGTAAAGCGCATGCAAGTATCGTGAAACCTTAAAGAACGATGTCATTTAGCGAGATACAGCGTTCTGTACTGTAATAGGTTGGTGAGAAACTGTGAGGTTATGCAAATATCCTAATTGTGAACGAAACAGTGTAACAGAGCGTTTTTTAATACAAGTGCGAATGTTAGGTTAGGTTAAGATATGAACCGTCGTAAAACCGCATTAAACAATGTCACTTAGATGCAGTGTTTTTCACCATTACAAGTCGGGAACTGCGATATCTAATGTGAAAGCGCTTGCAAACGTCGTTAGGTTAGGTTAGGTTAGGTTAGGTTAGGTTACGTTAGGTTAGGTTAGGTTAGGTTTGGTTAGGTTAGGTTAGGTTAGGTTAGGTTAGGGATGTTAGGTAAGGTTAGGTTAGGTTAGGTTAGGTTGGGTTAGGTAAGGTTAGGTTAGGTTAAGATATGAACCGCGCTAAAACCGCATTAAACAATGTCACTTAGTGAGATGCTGTGTTTTTCACCATTACAAGTCGGGAACTGCGATATCTAATGTGAAAGCGCATGAAACCGTCGTAATCTTGTAGAAAACATTGTAAAGTAGCGAATAAAACGTTTTCTAACGATAGAAGTGCGAAGGTTCGGTTAGTTTGAGCTAGGTAGCGTCGTGAAACCACCAAAAACGATGTCATCTAACGAGATAGTGTTGTTTTATTGCGAGTACGAAACTGCGATAGGTAAAATATTGGGAAAGCACACAAAATGGCTTGAACTAGCCAGATACTGCGTCTTGTGCCGTTACAAGTGCGAAACTGCTTTAATGTGATATTCTCGTTAAAGCGCATGCAAGTATCGTGAAACCTTAAAGAACGATGTCATTTAGCGAGATACAGCGTTCTGTACTGTAATAAGTTGGTGAGAAACTGTGAGGTCAAGCAAATATCGTAATTGTGAACGAAACAGTGTAATTGAGCGTGTTTAGATACAAGTGCGAATGTTAGGTTAGGTTGAGATATCAACCGTCGTAAAACCGCATTAAACAATGTCACTTAGTGAGATGTAGTGTTTTCCAACATTACAAGTCGGGAACTACGATATCTAATGTGAAAGCGCATGAAACCGTCGTAATCTTGTAGAAAACATTGTAAAGTTGCGAGTAAAACGTTTTCTAACGATAGAAGTGCGAAGGTTAGCTTGAGTTATGTTAGTTTAAGCTATGTAGCGTCGTGAGACCACCAAAAAGGACGTCATCTAACGAGATAGTGTTGTTTTATTGCATGTACGAAACTGCAATAGGTGAAATGTTGTGAAAGTACACAAAACGGCTTGAACAAGCCAGATACTGCGTGTTGTACCGTTACAAGTGCGAAACTGCTATAATGTGATATTCTCGTTAAAGCGCATGCAAGCATCGTGAAACCTTAAAGAACGATGTCATTTAGCGAGATACAGCGTTCTGTACTGCAATAAGTTGGTGAAAAACTGTGAGGTTATGCAAATATCGTAATTGTGAACGAAACAGTGTAATAGAGCGTTTTTCAATACAAGTACGAATGTTAGGTTAGGTTCACATATCAACCGTCGTAAAACCGCATTAAACAATGTCAATTAGTGAGATGTAGTGTTTTTCAACATTACAAGTCGGGAACTACGATATCTAATGTGAAAGCGCATGAAACCGTCGTAATCCTGTAGAAAACATTGCAAAGTTGCGAGTAAAACGTTTTCTAACGATACAAGTGCGAAGGTTAGCTTGAGTTATGTTAGTTTAAGCTAGGTAGCGTCGTGAAACTACCAAAAACGACGTCATCTAACGAGATAGTGTTGTTTTATTGCGAGTATTAAACTGCGATAGGTGAAATGTGAAAGCACACAAAACGGCATGAACAAGCCAAATACTGCGTGTTCTACCGTTACAAGTGCGAAACTGCTATATTGTGATATTCTCGTTAAAGCGCATGCAAGCATCGTGAAACCTTAAAGAACAATGTCATTTAGCGAGATACAGCGTTCTGTACTGCAATAAGTTGGTGAAAAACTGTGAGGTTATGCAAATATCGTAATTGTGAACGAAACAGTGTAATAGAGCGTTTTTCAATACAAGTACGAATGTTAGGTTAGGTTAAGATATGAACCGTCGTAAAACCGCATTAAAAAATGTCACTTAGTGAGATGCAGTGTTTTTCACCATTACAAGTCGGGAACTGCGATATCTAATGTGAAAGCGCTTGCAAACGTCGTTAGGTTAGGTTAGGTTAGGTTAGGTTACGTTAGGTTAGGTTTGGTTAGGTTAGGTTAGGTTAGGTTATGTTAGGTTAGGTTGGGTTAGGTTAGGTTAGGTTACGTTAGGTTAAGGTATGAACCGTCGTAAAACCGCATTAAACAATGTCACTTAGTGAGATGCAGTGTTTTTCACCTTTACAAGTTGGGAACTGCGATATCTAATGTGAAAGCGCTTGAAACCGTCGTAATGTTGTAGAAAGCAATGTAAAGTAGCGAGTAAAACGTTTTCTAACGATAGAAGTGCGAAGGTTATGTTAGGTTGAGTTATGTTAGTTTAAGCTAGGTAGCGTCGTGAAACCACCAAAAACGACGTCATCTAACGAGATAGTGTTGTTTTATTGCGAGTACGAAACTGCGATAGGTAAAATGTTGTGAAAGCACACAAAACGGCATGAACAAGCCAAATACTGCGTGTTGTACCGTTACAAGTGCGAAACTGCTATGTTGTGACATTCTCGGTAAAGCGCATGCAAGTATCGTGAAACCTTAAAGAACGATGTCATTTAGCGAGATACAGCGTTCTGTACTGTAATAAGTTGGTGAGAAACTGTGAGGTCAAGCAAATATCGTAATTGTGAACGAAACAGTGTAATTGAGCGTCTTTAGATACAAGTGCGAATGTTAGGTTAGGTTGACATATCAACCGTCGTAGAACCGCAATAAACAATCTCACTTAGTGAGATGTAGTGTTTTTCAACATTACAAGTCGGGAACTACGATATCTAATGTGAAAGCGCATGAAACCGTCGTAATCTTGTAGAAAACATTGTAAAGTTGCGAATAAAACGTTTTCTAACGATAGAAGTGCGAAGGTTAGGTTAGGTTAGGTTAGGTTAAGCTAGGTAGCGTCGTGAAACTACCAAAAACGACGTCATCTAACGAGATAGTGTTGTTTTATTGCGAGTATAAACTGCGATAGGTGAAATGTTGTGAAAGCACACAAAACGGAATGAACAAGCCAAATACTGCGTGTTCTACTGTTACAAGTGCGAAACTGCTATATTGTGATATTCTCGTTAAAGCGCATGCAAGCATCGTGAAACCTTAAAGAACAATGTCATTTAGCGAGATACAGCGTTCTGTACTACAATAAGTTGGTGAAAAACTGTGAGGTTATGCAAATATCGTAATTGTGAACAAAACAGTGTAATAGAGCGTTTTTAGATACAAGTGCGAATGTTAGGTTAGGTTAAGATATGAACCGTCGTAAAACCGCATTAAACAATGTCAATTAGTGAGATGCAGTGTTTTTCACCATTAAAAGTGGGGAACTGCGATATCTAATGTGAAAGCGCTTGCAACCGTCGTTAGGTTAGGTTAGGTTAGGTTAGGTTAGGTTAGATTAGGTTAGGTTGGGTTGAGTTGGGTTAGGTTAGGTTAGGTTAGGTTAGGTTACGTTAGGTTAGGTTAGGTTACGTTAGGTTAGGTTAGGTTAGGTAAGGATAATTTGGTTAGGTTAGGTAAGGTTGGGTTAGGTTAGGTTAGGTTGGGTTGGGTGTTGTTGGGTTGGGTTGGGTTGGGTTAGGTTGGGTTAGGTTAGGTTAGGTTACGCTAGGTTAGGCTAGGTTAGGTTACGTTAGGTTATGTTAGTTAGGTTAGGTTACGTTAGGTTAGGTCAGGTAAGGTTAGGTTACGTTAGAATAGGTTAGGTTAGGTTAGGTTACGTTAGGTTAGGTTAGGTTTGGTTAGGTTAGGTTAGCTTAGCTTAGGTTAGGTTAGGTTGGGTTGGGTTGGGTTAGGTTGGGTTAGGTTAGGTTAGGTTTAGGTTAGGTTGGGTTAGGTTAGGTTAGTTTAGGTTAGGTTAGGTTAGGTTAGGTTGGGTTGGGTTGGGTTAGGTTAGGTTAGGTTAGGTTAGGTAAGGTTAGGTTAGGTTAGGTTAGGTTACGTTAGGTTAAGGTATGAACCGTCGTAAAACCGCATTAAACAATGTCACTTAGTGAGATGCAGTGTTTTTCACCTTTACAAGTTGGGAACTGCGATATCTAATGTGAAAGCGCATGAAACCGTCGTAATCTTGTAGAAAACATTGTAAAGTTGCGAGTAAAACGTTTTCTAACGATAGAAGTGCGAAGGTTAGGTTAGGTTAGGTTACTTTAAGCTAGGTAGCGTCGTGAAACTACCAAAAACGACGTCATCTAACGAGATAGTGTTGTTTTATTGCGAGTATTAAACTGCGATAGGTGAAATGTTGTGAATGCACACAAAACGGCATGAACAAGCCAAATACTGCGTGTTCTACCGTTACAAGTGCGAAACTGCTATATTGTGATATTCTCGTTAAAGCGCATGCAAGCATCGTGTAACCTTAAAGAACAATGTCATTTAGCGAGATACAGCGTTCTGTACTGCAATAAGTTGGTGAAAAACTGTGAGGTTATGCAAATATCGTAATTGTGAACGAAACAGTGTAATAGAGCGTTTTTCAATACAAGTACGAATGTTAGGTTAGGTTAAGATATGAACCGTCGCAAAACCGCATTAAACAATGTCACTTAGTGTGATGCAGTGTTTTTCACAATTACAAGTCGGGAACTGCGATATCTAATGTGAAAGCGCTTGAAACCGTCGTAATGTTGTAGAAAGCAATGTAAAGTAGCGAGTAAAACGTTTTCTAACGATAGAAGTGCGAAGGTTATGTTAGGTTGAGTTATGTTAGTTTAAGCTAGGTAGCGTCGTGAAACCACCAAAAACGACGTCATCTAACGAGATAGTGTTGTTTTATTGCGAGTACGAAACTGCGATAGGTGAAATATTAAGAAAGCACACAAAATGGCATGAACAAGCCAAATACAGCGTGTTGTACTGTTACAAGTGCGAATTTGCTATGTTGTGATATTCTCGTTAAAGCGCATGCAAGCATCGTGAAACCTTAAAGAACGATGTCATTTAGCGAGATACAGCGTTCTGTACTGCAATAAGTTGGTGAAAAACTGTGAGGTTATGCAAATATCCTAATTGTGAACGAAACAGTGTAATAGAGCGTTTTTTAATACAAGTGCGAATGTTAGGTTAGGTTAAGATATGAACCGTCGTAAAACCGCATTAAACAATGTCACTTAGTGAGATGCAGTGTTTTTCACCATTACAAGTCGGGAACTGCGATATCTAATGTGAAAGCGCTTGCAAACGTCGTTAGGTTAGGTTAGGTTAGGTTAGGTTACGTTAGGTTAGGTTAGGTTAGGTTAGGTTAGGTTAGGTTATGTTAGGTTAGGTTGGGTTAGGTTAGGTTAGGTTAGGTTAAGATATGAACCGCGCTAAAACCGCATTAAACAATGTCACTTAGTGAGATGCAGTGTTTTTCACCTTTACAAGTTGGGAACTGCGATATCTAATGTGAAAGCGCTTGAAACCGTCGTAATGTTGTAGAAAGCAATGTAAAGTAGCGAGTAAAACGTTTTCTAACGATAGAAGTGCGAATGTTATGTTAGGTTAAGTTATGTTAGTTTAAGCTAGGTAGCGTCGTGAAACCACCAAAAACGACGTCATCTAACGAGATAGTGTTGTTTTATTGCGAGTACAAAACTGCGATAGGTAAAATGTTGTGAAAGAACACAAAACGGCATGAACAAGCCAAATACTGCGTGTTGTACCGTTACAAGTGCGAAACTGCTATGTTGTGACATTCTCGGTAAAGCGCATGCAAGTATCGTGAAACCTTAAAGAACGATGTCATTTAGCGAGATACAGCGTTCTGTACTGTAATAGGTTGGTGAGAAACTGTGAGGTCAAGCAAATATCGTAATTGTGAACGAAACAGTGTAATTGAGCGTCTTTAGATACAAGTGCGAATGTTAGGTTAGGTTGACATATCAACCGTCGTAAAACCGCATTAAACAATGTCACTTAGTGAGATGTAGTGTTTTTCAACATTACAAGTCGGGAACTACGATATCTAATGTTCAAGCGCATGAAACCGTCGTAATCTTGTAGAAAACATTGTAAAGTTGCGAGTAAAACGTTTTCTAACGATAGAAGTGCGAAGGTTAGGTTAGGTTAGGTTAGCTTAAGCTAGGTAGCGTCGTGAAACTACCAAAAACGACGTCATCTAACGAGATAGTGTTGTTTTATTGCGAGTACAAAACTGCGATAGGTAAAATGTTGTGAAAGCACACAAAACGGCATGAACAAGCCAAATACTGCGTGTTGTATCGTTACAAGTGCGAAACTGCTATGTTGTGACATTCTCGGTAAATCGCATGCAAGTATCGTGAAACCTTAAAGAACGATGTCATTTAGCGAGATACAGCGTTGTGTACTGTAATAAGTTGGTGAGAAACTGTGAGGTCAAGCAAATATCGTAATTGTGAACGAAACAGTGTAATTGAGCGTCTTTAGATACAAGTGCGAACGTTAGGTTAGGTTGTCAAATCAACCGTCGTAAAACTGCATTAAACAATGTCACTTAGTGAGATGTAGTGTTTTTCAACATTACAAGTCGGGAACTACGATATCTAAT
Organism: Rhipicephalus microplus; assembly: GCF_043290135.1. Taxonomy (NCBI): domain Eukaryota; kingdom Metazoa; phylum Arthropoda; class Arachnida; order Ixodida; family Ixodidae; genus Rhipicephalus; species Rhipicephalus microplus. The sequence goes on from NW_027464633.1 coordinate 175,597, forward strand.
GTGAAAGCGCATGAAACCGTCGTAATCTTGTAGAAAACATTGTAAAGTGGCGAGTAAAACGTTTTGTAACGATAGAAGTGCGAAGGTTAGGTTAGGTTAGGTTAGTTTAAGCTAGGTAGCGTCGTGAAACTACCAAAAACGACGTCATCTAACGAGATAGTGTAGTTTTATTGCGAGTATTAAACTGCGATAGGTGAAATGTTGTGAAAGCACACAAAACGGCATGAACAAGCCAAATACTGCGTGTTCTACCGTTACAAGTGCGAAACTGCTATATTGTGATATTCTCGTTAAAGCGCATGCAAGCATCGTGAAACCTTAAAGAACAATGTCATTTAGCGAGATACAGCGTTCTGTACTGCAATAAGTTGGTGAAAAACTGTGAGGTTATGCAAATATCGTAATTGTGAACGAAACAGTGTAATAGAGCGTTTTTCAATACAAGTACGAATGTTAGGTTAGGTTAAGATATGAACCGTCGTAAAACCGCATTAAACAATGTCACTTAGTGAGATGCAGTGTTTTTCACCATTACAAGTCGGGAACTGCGATATATAATGTGAAAGCGCTTGCAACCGTCGTTAGGTTAGGTTAGGTTAGGTTAGGTTTTGTTAGGTTAGGTTAGGTTAGGTTAGATTAGGTTAGGTTGGGTTGATTTGGGTTAGGTTAGGTTAGGTTAGGTTGGGTTAGGTTAGGTTAGGTTAGGTTACGTTAGGTTAGGTTAGGTTAGGTTAGGTAAGGATAATTTGGTTAGGTTAGGTAAGGTTACGTGAGGTTAGGTTAGGTTGGGTTGGGTGTTGTTGGGTTGGGTTGGGTTGGGTTAGGTTGGGTTAGGTTACGTTAGGTTACGTTAGGTTACGTTAGGTTAGGTTAGGTTAGGTTACGTTAGGTTATGTTAGGTTAGGTTAGGTTACGTTAGGTTAGGTTAGGTCAGGTAAGGTTAGGTTACGTTAGAATAGGTTAGTTTAGGTTAGGTTACGTTAGGTTAGGTTAAGTTAGGTTAGGTTAGGTTAGCTTAGGTTAGGTTAGGTTGGGTTGGGTTGGGTTAGGTTGGGTTAGGTTAGGTTAGGTTAGGTTAGGTTGGGTTAGGTTAGTTTAGGTTAGGTTAGGTTAGGTTAGGTTGGGTTGGGTTGGCTTAGGTTAGGTTAGGGTGGTAAGGTTAGGTTAGTTTAGGTTAGGTTACGTTAGGTTAAGGTATGAACCGTCGTAAAACCGCATTAAACAATGTCACTTAGTGAGATGCAGTGTTTTTCACCTTTACAAGTTGGGAACTGCGATATCTAATGTGAAAGCGCTTGAAACCGTCGTAATGTTGTAGAAAGCAATGTAAAGTAGCGAGTAAAACGTTTTCTAACGATAGAAAGGCGAAAGTTATGTTAGGTTGAGTTATGTTAGTTTAAGCTAGGTAGCGTCGTGAAACCACCAAAAACGACGTCATCTAACGAGATAGTGTTGTTTTATTGCGAGTACAAAACTGCGATAGGTAAAATGTTGTGAAAGCACACAAAACGGCATGAACAAGCCAAATACTGCGTGTTGTACCGTTACAAGTGCGAAACTGCTATGTTGTGACATTCTCGTTAAAGCGCATGCAAGTATCGTGAAACCTTAAAGAACGATGTCATTTAGCGAGATACAGCGTTGTGTACTGTAATAAGTTGGTGAGAAACTGTGAGGTCAAGCAAATATCGTAATTGTGAACGAAACAGTGTAATTGAGCGTCTTTAGATACAAGTGCGAATGTTAGGTTAGGTTGACAAATCAACCGTCGTAAAACCGCATTAAACAATGTCACTTAGTGAGATGTAGTGTTTTTCAACATTACAAGTCGGGAACTACGATATCTAATGTGAAAGCGCATGAAACCGTCGTAATCTTGTAGAAAAAATTGTAAAGTGGCGAGTAAAACGTTTTGTAACGATAGAAGTGCGAAGGTTAGGTTAGGTTAGGTTAGTTTAAGCTAGGTAGCGTCGTGAAACTACCAAAAACGACGTCATCTAACGAGATAGTGTAGTTTTATTGCGAGTATTAAACTGCGATAGGTGAAATGTTGTGAAAGCACACAAAACGGCATGAACAAGCCAAATACTGCGTGTTCTACCGTTACAAGTGCGAAACTGCTATATTGTGATATTCTCGTTAAAGCGCATGCAAGCATCGTGAAACCTTAAAGAACAATGTCATTTAGCGAGATACAGCGTTCTGTACTGCAATAAGTTGGTGAAAAACTGTGAGGTTATGCAAATATCGTAATTGTGAACGAAACAGTGTAATAGAGCGTTTTTCAATATAAGTACGAATTTTAGGTTAGGTTAAGATATGAACCGTCGTAAAACCGCATTAAACAATGTCACTTAGTGAGATGCAGTGTTTTTCACCATTACAAGTCGGGAACAGCGATATCTAATGTGAAAGCGCTTGCAAACGTCGTTAGGTTAGGTTAGGTTAGGTTAGGTTAGGTTACGTTAGGTTACGTTAGGTTAGGTTTGGTTAGGTTAGGTTAGGTTAGGTTATGTTAGGTTAGGTTGGGTTAGGTTAGGTTAGGTTACGTTAGGTTAAGGTATGAACCGTCGTAAAACCGCAATAAACATAGTCACTTAGTGAGATGCAGTGTTTTTCACCTTTACAAGTTGGGAACTGCGATATCTAATGTGAAAGCGCTTGAAACCGTCGTAATGTTGTAGAAAGCAATGTAAAGTAGCGAGTAAAACGTTTTCTAACGATAGAAGTGCGAAAGTTATGTTAGGTTGAGTTATGTTAGTTTAAGCTAGGTAGCGTCGTGAAACCACCAAAAACGACGTCATCTAACGAGATAGTGTTGTTTTATTGCGAGTATTAAACTGCGATAGGTGAAATGTTGTGAAAGCACACAAAACGGCATGCACAAGCCAAATACTGCGTGTTCTACCGTTACAAGTGCGAAACTGCTATATTGTGATATTCTCGTTAAAGCGCATGCAAGCATCGTGAAACCTTAAAGAACAATGTAATTTAGCGAGATACAGCGTTCTGTACTGCAATAAGTTGGTGAAAAACTGTGAGGTTATGCAAATATCGTAATTGTGATCGAAACAGTGTAATAGAGCGTTTTTCAATACAAGTACGAATGTTAGGTTAGTTTAAGATATGAACAGTCGTAAAACCGCATTAAAAATGTCACTTAGTGAGATGCAGTGTTTTTCACCATTACAAGTAGGGAACTGCGACATCTAATGTGAAAGCGCTTGCAAACGTCGTTAGGTTAGGTTAGGTTAGGTTAGGTTACGTTAGGCTAGGTTTGGTTAGGTTAGGTTAGGTTATGTTAGGTTAGGTTGGGTTAGGTTAGGTTAGGTTAGGTTAAGATATGAACCGCGCTAAAACCGCATAAACAATGTCACTTAGTGAGATGCAGTGTTTTTCACCTTTACAAGTCGGGAACTGCGATATCTAATGTGAAAGCGCTTGAAACCGTCGTAATGTTGTAGAAAGCAATGTAAAGTAGCGAGTAAAACGTTTTCTAACGATAGAAGTGCGAAGGTTAGCTTGAGTTATGTTAGTTTAAGCTATGTAGCGTCGTGAGACCACCAAAAAGGACGTCATCTAACGAGATAGTGTTGTTTTATTGCATGTACGAAACTGCAATAGGTGAAATGTTGTGAAAGTACACAAAACGGCTTGAACAAGCCAGATACTGCGTGTTGTACCGTTACAAGTGCGAAACTGCTATAATGTGATATTCTCGTTAAAGCGCATGCAAGCATCGTGAAACCTTAAAGAACGATGTCATTTAGCGAGATACAGCGTTCTGTACTGCAATAAGTTGGTGAAAAACTGTGAGGTTATGCAAATATCGTAATTGTGAACGAAACAGTGTAATAGAGCGTTTTTCAATACAAGTACGAATGTTAGGTTAGGTTAAGATATGAACCGTCGTAAAACCGCATTAAACAATGTCACTTAGTGAGATGCAGTGTTTTTCATCATTACAAGTCGGGAACTGCGATATCTAGTGTGAAAGCGCTTGCAAACGTCGTTAGGTTAGGTTAGGTTAGGTTAGGTTAGGTTAGGTTACGTTAGGTTAGGTTTGGTTAGGTTAGGTTAGGTTAGGTTAGGTTGTTAGGTTAGGTTGGGTTAGGTTAGGTTAGGTTACGTTAGGTTAAGGTATGAACCGTCGTAAAACCGCATTAAACAATGTCACTTAGTGAGATGCAGTGTTTTTCACCTTTACAAGTTGGGAACTGCGATATCTAATGTGAAAGCGCTTGAAACCGTCGTAATGTTGTAGAAAGCAATGTAAAGTAGCGAGTAAAACGTTTTCTAACGATAGAAGTGCGAAGGTTATGTTAGGCTGAGTTATGTTAGTTTAAGCTACGTAGCGTCTTGAAACCACCAAAAACGACGTCATCTAACGAGATAGTGTTGTTTTATTGCGAGTACGAAGCTGCGATAGGTAAAATGTTGTGAAAGCACACAAAACGGCATGAACAAGCCAAATACTGCGTGTTGTACCGTTACAAGTGCGAAACTGCTATGTTGTGACATTCTCGGTAAAGCGCATGCAAGTATCGTGAAACCTTAAAGAACGATGTAATTTAGCGAGATACAGCGTTCTGTACTGTAATAGGTTGGTGAGAAACTGTGAGGTTATGCAAATATCCTAATTGTGAACGAAACAGTGTAATAGAGCGTTTTTTAATACAAGTGCGAATGTTAGGTTAGGTTAAGATATGAACCGTCGTAAAACCGCATTAAACAATGTCACTTAGTGAGATGCAGTGTTTTTCACCATTACAAGTCGGGAACTGCGATATCTAATGTGAAAGCGCTTGCAAACGTCGTTAGGTTAGGTTAGGTTAGGTTAGGTTAGGTTACGTTAGGTTAGGTTAGGTTAGGTTTGGTTAGGTTAGGTTAGGTTAGGTTAGGGATGTTAGGTAAGGTAAGGTTAGGTTAGGTTAGGTTGGGTTAGGTAAGGTTAGGTTAGGTTAAGATATGAACCGCGCTAAAACCGCATTAAACAATGTCACTTAGTGAGATGCTGTGTTTTTCACCGTTACATGTCGGGAACTGCGATATCTAATGTGAAAGCGCATGAAACCGTCGTAATCTTGTAGAAAACATTGTAAAGTAGCGAATAAAACGTTTTATAACGATAGAAGTGCGAAGGTTCGGTTAGTTTGAGCTAGGTAGCGTCGTGAAACCACCAAAAACGATGTCATCTAACGAGATAGTGTTGTTTTATTGCGAGTACGAAACTGCGATAGGTAAAATATTGGGAAAGCACACAAAATGGCATGAACTAGCCAGATACTGCGTCTTGTGCCGTTACAAGTGCGAAACTGCTTTAATGTGATATTCTCGTTAAAGCGCATGCAAGTATCGTGAAACCTTAAAGAACGATGTCATTTAGCGAGATACAGCGTTCTGTACTGTAATTAGTTGGTGAGAAACTGTGAGGTCAAGCAAATATCGTAATTGTGAACGAAACAGTGTAATTGAGCGTATTTAGATACAAGTGCGATTGTTAGGTTAGGTTGAGATATCAACCGTCGTAAAACCGCATTAAACAATGTCACTTAGTGAGATGTAGTGTTTTCCAACATTACAAGTCGGGAACTACGATATCTAATGTGAAAGCGCATGAAACCGTCGTAATCTTGTAGAAAACATTGTAAAGTTGCGAGTAAAACGTTTTCTAACGATAGAAGTGCGAAGGTTAGCTTGAGTTATGTTAGTTTAAGCTATGTAGCGTCGTGAGACCACCAAAAAGGACGTCATCTAACGAGATAGTGTTATTTTATTGCATGTACGAAACTGCAATAGGTGAAATGTTGTGAAAGTACACAAAACGGCTTGAACAAGCCAGATACTGCGTGTTGTACCGTTACAAGTGCGAAACTGCTATAATGTGATATTCTCGTTAAAGCGCATGCAAGCATCGTGAAACCTTAAAGAACGATGTCATTTAGCGAGATACAGCGTTCTGTACTGCAATAAGTTGGTGAAAAACTGTGAGGTTATGCAAATATCGTAATTGTGAACGAAACAGTGTAATAGAGCGTTTTTCAATACAAGTACGAATGTTAGGTTAGGTTCAGATATGAACCATCGTAAAACCGCATTAAACAATGTCACTTAGTGAGATGCAGTGTTTTTCACCATTACAAGTCGGGAACTGCGATATCTAGTGTGAAAGCGCTTGCAAACGTCGTTAGGTTAGGTTAGGTTAGGTTAGGTTAGGTTAGGTTACGTTAGGTTAGGTTTGGTTAGGTTAGGTTAGGTTAGGTTAGGTTGTTAGGTTAGGTTGGGTTAGGTTAGGTTAGGTTACGTTAGGTTAAGGTATGAACCGTCGTAAAACCGCACTAAACAATGTCACTTAGTGAGATGCAGTGTTTTTCACCTTTACAAGTTGGGAACTGCGATATCTAATGTGAAAGCGCTTGAAACCGTCGTAATGTTGTAGAAAGCAACGTAAAGTAGCGAGTAAAACGTTTTCTAACGATAGAAGTGCGAAGGTTATGTTAGGCTGAGTTATGTTAGTTTAAGCTACGTAGCGTCGTGAAACCACCAAAAACGACGTCATCTAACGAGATAGTGTTGTTTTATTGCGAGTACGAAACTGCGATAGGTAAAATGTTGTGAAAGCACACAAAACGGCATGAACAAGCCAAATACTGCGTGTTGTACCGTTACAAGTGCGAAACTGCTATGTTGTGACATTCTCGGTAAAGCGCATGCAAGTATCTTGAAACCTTAAAGAACGATGTCCTTTAGCGAGATACAGCGTTCTGTACTGTAATAAGTTGGTGAGAAACTGTGAGGTCAAGCAAATATCGTAATTGTGAACGAAACAGTGTAATTGAGCGTCTTTAGACACAAGTGCGAATGTTAGGTTAGGTTCACATATCAACCGTCGTAAAACCGCATTAAACAATGTCACTTAGTGAGATGTAGTGTTTTTCAACATTACAAGTCGGGAACTACGATATCTAATGTGAAAGCGCATGAAACCGTCGTAATCTTGTAGAAAACATTGTAAAGTTGCGAGTAAAACGTTTTCTAACGATACAAGTGCGAAGGTTAGGTTAGGTTAGGTTAGTTTAAGCTAGGTAGCGTCGAAAAACTACCAAAAACGACGTCATCTAACGAGATAGTGTTGTTTTATTGCGAGTATTAAACTGCGATAGGTGAAATGTTGTGAAACCACACAAAACGGAATGAACAAGCCAAATACTGCGTGTTCTACTGTTACAAGTGCGAAACTGCTATATTGTGATATTCTCGTTAAAGCGCATGCAAGCATCGTGAAACCTTAAAGAACAATGTCATTTAGCGAGATACAGCGTTCTGTACTACAATAAGTTGGTGAAAAACTGTGAGGTTATGCAAATATCGTAATTGTGAACAAAACAGTGTAATAGAGCGTTTTTAGATACAAGTGCGAATGTTAGGTTAGGTTAAGATATGAACCGTCGTAAAACCGCATTAAACAATGTCAATTAGTGAGATGCAGTGTTTTTCACCATTAAAAGTGGGGAACTGCGATATCTAATGTGAAAGCGCTTGCAACCGTCGTTAGGTTAGGTTAGGTTAGGTTAGGTTAGGTGAGATTAGGTTAGGTTGGGTTGAGTTGGGTTAGGTTAGGTTAGGTTGGGTTAGGTTAGGTTAGGTTAGGTTACGTTAGGTTAGGTTAGGTTACGTTAGGTTAGGTTAGGTTAGGTTAGGTTAGGTTAGGTTAGGTAAGGATAATTTGGTTAGGTTAGGTAAGGTTAGGTTAGGTTAGGTTAGGTTGGGTTGGGTGTTGTTGGGTTGGGTTGGGTTGGGTTAGGTTGGGTTAGGTTAGGTTAGGTTACGTTAGGTTATGTTAGTTTAGGTTAGGTTACGTTAGGTTAGGTTAGGTCAGGTAAGGTTAGGTTACGTTAGAATAGGTTAGGTTAGGTTAAGTTAGGTTAGGTTAGGTTTGGTTAGGTTAGGTTAGCTTAGCTTAGGTTAGGTTAGGTTGGGTTGGGTTAGGTTGGGTTAGGTTAGGTTAGGTTAGGTTGGGTTAGGTTAGGTTAGTTTAGGTTAGGTTAGGTTAGGTTGGGTTGGGTTGGGTTAGGTTAGGTTAGGTTAGGTTAGGTAAGGTTAGGTTAGGTTAGGTTAGGTTACGTTAGGTTAAGGTATGAACCGTCGTAAAACCGCATTAAACAATGTCACTTAGTGAGATGCAGTGTTTTTCACCTTTACAAGTTGGGAACTGCGATATCTAATGTGAAAGCGCATGAAACCGTCGTAATCTTGTAGAAAACATTGTAAAGTTGCGAGTAAAACGTTTTCTAACGATAGAAGTGCGAAGGTTAGGTTAGGTTAGGTTACTTTAAGCTAGGTAGCGTCGTGAAACTACCAAAAACGACGTCATCTAACGAGATAGTGTTGTTTTATTGCGAGTATTAAACTGCGATAGGTGAAATGTTGTGAATGCACACAAAACGGCATGAACAAGCCAAATACTGCGTGTTCTACCGTTACAAGTGCGAAACTGCTATATTGTGATATTCTCGTTAAAGCGCATGCAAGCATCGTGAAACCTTAAAGAACAATGTCATTTAGCGAGATACAGCGTTCTGTACTGCAATAAGTTGTTGAAAAACTGTGAGGTTATGCAAATATCGTAATTGTGAACGAAACAGTGTAATAGAGCGTTTTTCAATATAAGTACGAATGTTAGGTTAGGTTAAGATATGAACCGTCGTAAAACCGCATTAAACAATGTCACTTAGTGAGATGCAGTGTTTTTCACCTTTACAAGTCGGGAACTGCGATATCTAATGTGAAAGCGCTTGAAACCGTCGTAATGTTGTAGAAAGCAATGTAAAGTAGCGAGTAAAACGTTTTCTAACGATAGAAGTGCGAAGGTTATGTTAGGTTGAGTTATGTTAGTTTAAGCTAGGTAGCGTCGTGAAACCACCAAAAACGACGTCATCTAACGAGATAGTGTTGTTTTATTGCGAGTACGAAACTGCGATAGGTAAAATGTTGTGAAAGCACACAAAACGGCATGAACAAGCCAAATACTGCGTGTTGTACCGTTACAAGTGCGAAACTGCTATGTTGTGACATTCTCGGTAAAGCGCATGCAAGTATCGTGAAACCTTAAAGAACGATGTCATTTAGCGAGATACAGCGTTCTGTACTGTAATAAGTTGGTGAGAAACTGTGAGGTCAAGCGAATATCGTAATTGTGAACGAAACAGTGTAATTGAGCGTCTTTAGATACAAGTGTGAATGTTAGGTTAGGTTGACATATCAACCGTCGTAAAACCGCAATAAACAATCTCACTTAGTGAGATGTAGTGTTTTTCAACATTACAAGTCGGGAACTACGATATCTAATGTGAAAGCGCATGAAACCGTCGTAATCTTGTAGAAAACATTGTAAAGTTGCAAATAAAACGTTTTCTAACGATAGAAGTGCGAAGGTTAGGTTAGGTTAGGTTAGGTTAAGCTAGGTAGCGTCGTGAAACTACCAAAAACGACGTCATCTAACGAGATAGTGTTGTTTTATTGCGAGTATTAAACTGCGATAGGTGAAATGTTGTGAAAGCACACAAAACGGAATGAACAAGCCAAATACTGCGTGTCCTACTGTTACAAGTGCGAAACTGCTATATTGTGATATTCTCGTTAAAGCGCATGCAAGCATCGTGAAACCTTAAAGAACAATGTCATTTAGCGAGATACAACGTTCTGTACTGCAATAAGTTGGTGAAAAACTGTGAGGTTATGCAAATATCGTAATTGTGAACAAAACAGTGTAATAGAGCGTTTTTAGATACAAGTGCGAATGTTAGGTTAGGTTAAGATATGAACCGTCGTAAAACCGCATTAAACAATGTCAATTAGTGAGATGCAGTGTTTTTCACCATTAAAAGTGGGGAACTGCTATATCTAATGTGAAAGCGCTTGCAACCGTCGTTAGGTTAGGTTAGGTTAGGTTAGGTTAGGTTTGGTTAGGTTAGGTTAGGTTAGGTTAGGTTAGGTTAGATTAGGTTAGGTTGGGTTGAGTTGGGTTAGGTTAGGTTAGGTTAGGTTGGGCTAGGTTAGGTTAGGTTAGGTTACGTTAGGTTAGGTTAGGTTACGTTAGGTTAGGTTAGGTTAGGTTAGGTTACGTTAGGTTAGGTTAGGTTAGGTAAGGATAATTTGGTTAGGTTAGGTAAGGTTAGGTTAGGTTAGGTTAGGTTGGGTTGGGTGTTGTTGGGTTGGGTTGGGTTGGGTTAGGTTGGGTTAGGTTAGGTTAGGTTACGTTAGGTTAGGTTAGGATAGGTTAGGTTACGTTAGGCTATGTTAGGTTAGGTTAGGTTACGTTACGTTAGGTTAGGTCAGGTAAGGTTAGGTTACGTTAGAATAGGTTAGGTTAGGTTAAGTTAGGTTAGGTTAGGTTTGATTAGGTTAGGTTAGGTTAGCTTAGGTTAGGTTAGGTTGGGTTGGGTTGGGTTAGGTTGGGTTAGGTTAGGTTAGGTTAGGTTAGGTTGGGTTAGGTTAGGTTAGTTTAGGTTAGGTTAGGTTAGGTTAGGTTGGGTTGGGTTGGGTTAGGTTAGGTTAGGTTAGGTTAGGTAAGGTTAGGTTAGGTTAGGTTAGGTTACGTTAGGTTAAGGTATGAACCGTCGTAAAACCGCATTAAACAATGTCACTTAGTTAGATGCAGTGTTTTTCACCTTTACAAGTTGGGAACTGCGATATCTAATGTGAAAGCGCATGAAACCGTCGTAATCTTGTAGAAAACATTGTAAAGTTGCGAGTAAAACGTTTTCTAACGATAGAAGTGCGAAGGTTAGGTTAGGTTAGGTTACTTTAAGCTAGGTAGCGTCGTGAAACTACCAAAAACGACGTCATCTAACGAGATAGTGTTGTTTTATTGCGAGTATTAAACTGCGATAGGTGAAATGTTGTGAATGCACACAAAACGGCATGAACAAGCCAAATACTGCGTGTTCTACCGTTACAAGTGCGAAACTGCTATATTGTGATATTCTCGTTAAAGCGCATGCAAGCATCGTGAAACCTTAAAGAACAATGTCATTTAGCGAGATACAGCGTTCTGTACTGCAATAAGTTGGTGAAAAACTGTGAGGTTATGCAAATATCGTAATTGTGAACGAAACAGTGTAATAGAGCGTTTTTCAATACAAGTACGAATGTTAGGTTAGGTTAAGATATGAACCGTCGTAAAACCGCATTAAACAATGTCACTTAGTGAGATGCAGTGTTTTTCACAATTACAAGTCGGGAACTGCGATATCTAAAGTGAAAGCGCTTGCAAACGTCGTTAGGTTAGGTTAGCTTAGGTTAGGTTACGTTAGGTTAGGTTTAGTTAGGTTAGGTTAGGTTAGGTTATGTTAGGTTAGGTTGGGTTAGGTTAGGTTAGGTTACGTTAGGTTAAGGTATGAACCGTCGTAAAACCACAATAAACAATGTCACTTAGTGAGATGCAGTGTTTTTCACCTTTACAAGTTGGAACTGCGATATCTAATGTGAAAGCGCTTGAAACCATCGTAATGTTGTAGAAAGCAATGTAAAGTAGCGAGTAAAACGTTTTCTAACGATAGAAGTGCGAAGGTTATGTTAGGTTGAGTTATGTTAGTTTAAGCTAGGTAGCGTCGTGAAACCACCAAAAACGACGTCATCTAACGAGATAGTGTTGTTTTATTGCGAGTACGAAACTGCGATAGGTAAAATGTTGTGAAAGCACACAAAACGGCATGAACAAGCCAAATACTGCGTGTTGTACCGTTACAAGTGCGAAACTGCTATGTTGTGACATTGTCGGTAAAGCGCATGCAAGTATCGTGAAACCTTAAAGAACGATGTCATTTAGCGAGATACAGCGTTCTGTACTGTAATAAGTTGGTGAGAAACTGTGAGGTCAAGCAAATATCGTAATTGTGAACGAAACAGTGTAATTGAGCGTTTTTAGATACAAGTGTGAATGTTAGGTTAGGTTAAGATATGAACCGTCGTAAAACCGCATTAAACAATGTCAATTAGTGAGATGCAGTGTTTTTCACCATTAAAAGTGGGGAACTGCGATATCTAATGTGAAAGCGCTTGCAACCGTCGTTAGGTTAGGTTAGGTTAGGTTAGGTTAGGTAAGGTTTGGTTAGGTTAGGTTAGGTTAGGTTAGATCAGGTTTGGTTGGGTTGATTTGGGTTAGGTTAGGTTTGGTTAGGTTAGGTTGGGTTAGGTTAGGTTAGGTTAGGTTACGTTAGGTTAGGTTAGGTTAGGTTAGGTAAGGATAATTTGGTTAGGTTAGGTAAGGTTAGGTGAGGTTAGGTTAGGTTGGGTTGGGTGTTGTTGGGTTGGGTTGGGTTGGGTTAGGTTGGGTTAGGTTACGTTAGGTTACGTTAGGTTACGTTAGGTTAGGTTAGGTTAGGTTAGGTTACGTTAGGTTATGTTAGGTTAGGTTAGGTTACGTTAGGTTAGGTTAGGTCAGGTAAGGTTAGGTTACGTTAGAATAGGTTAGTTTAGGTTAGGTTACGTTAGGTTAGGTTAAGTTAGGTTAGGTTAGGTTTGGTTAGGTTAGGTTAGGTTAGCTTAGGTTAGGTTAGGTTGGGTTGGGTTGGGTTAGGTTGGGTTAGGTTAGGTTAGGTTAGGTTAGGTTGGGTTAGGTTAGGTTAGTTTAGGTTAGGTTAGGTTAGGTTAGGTTAGGTTGGGTTGGGTTGGCTTAGGTTAGGTTAGGGTGGTAAGGTTAGGTTAGGTTAGGTTAGGTTACGTTAGGTTAAGGTATGAACCGTCGTAAAACCGCATTAAACAATGTCACTTAGTGAGATGCAGTGTTTTTCACCTTTACAAGTTGGGAACTGCGATATCTAATGTGAAAGCGCTTGAAACCGTCGTAATGTTGTAGAAAGCAATGTAAAGTAGCGAGTAAAACGTTTTCTAACGATAGAAGTGCGAAAGTTATGTTAGGTTGAGTTATGTTAGTTTAAGCTAGGTAGCGTCGTGAAACCACCAAAAACGACGTCATCTAACGAGATAGTGTTGTTTTATTGCGAGTACAAAACTGCGATAGGTAAAATGTTGTGAAAGCACACAAAACGGCATGAACAAGCCAAATACTGCGTGTTGTACCGTTACAAGTGCGAAACTGCTATGTTGTGACATTCTCAGTAAAGCGCATGCAAGTATCGTGAAACCTTAAAGAACGATGTCATTTAGCGAGATACAGCGTTGTGTACTGAAATAAGTTGGTGAGAAACTGTGAGATCAAGCAAATATCGTAATTGTGAACGAAACAGTGTAAGTGAGCGTCTTTAGATACAAGTGCGAATGTTAGGTTAGGTTGACAAATCAACCGTCGTAAAACCGCATTAAACAATGTCACTTAGTGAGATGTAGTGTTTTTCAACATTACAAGTCGGGAACTACGATATCAAATGTGAAAGCGCATGAAACCGTCGTAATCTTGTAGAAAACATTGTAAAGTGGCGAGTAAAACGTTTTGTAACGATAGAAGTCGAAGGTTAGGTTAGGTTAGGTTAGTTTAAGCTAGGTAGCGTCGTAAAACTACCAAAAACGACGTCATCTAACGAGATAGTGTAGTTTTATTGCGAGTATTAAACTGCGATAGGTGAAATGTTGTGAAAGCACACAAAACGGCATGAACAAGCCAAATACTGCGTGTTCTACCGTTACAAGTGCGAAACTGCTATATTGTGATATTCTCGTTAAAGCGCATGCAAGCATCGTGAAACCTTAAAGAACAATGTCATTTAGCGAGATACAGCGTTCTGTACTGCAATAAGTTGGTGAAAAACTGTGAGGTTATGCAAATATCGTAATTGTGAACGAAACAGTGTAATAGAGCGTTTTTCAATATAAGTACGAATGTTAGGTTAGGTTAAGATATGAACCGTCGTAAAACCGCATTAAACAATGTCACTTAGTGAGATGCAGTGTTTTTCACCATTACAAGTCGGGAACAGCGATATCTAATGTGAAAGCGCTTGCAAACGTCGTTAGGTTAGGTTAGGTTAGGTTAGGTTAGGTTACGTTAGGTTACGTTAGGTTAGGTTTGGTTAGGTTAGGTTAGGTTAGGTTATGTTAGGTTAGGTTGGGTTAGGTTAGGTTAGGTTACGTTAGGTTAAGGTATGAACCGTCGTAAAACCGCAATAAACAATGTCACTTAGTGAGATGCAGTGTTTTTCACCTTTACAAGTTGGGAACTGCGATATCTAATGTGAAAGCGCTTGAAACCGTCGTAATGTTGTAGAAAGCAATGTAAAGTAGCGAGTAAAACGTTTTCTAACGATAGAAGTGCGAAAGTTATGTTAGGTTGAGTTATGTTAGTTTAAGCTAGGTAGCGTCGTGAAACCACCAAAAACGACGTCATCTAACGAGATAGTGTTGTTTTATTGCGAGTATTAAACTGCGATAGGTGAAATGTTGTGAAAGCACACAAAACGGCATGAACAAGCCAAATACTGCGTGTTCTACCGTTACAAGTGCGAAACTGCTATATTGTGATATTCTCGTTAAAGCGCATGCAAGCATCGTGAAACCTTAAAGAACAATGTCATTTAGCGAGATACAGCGTTCTGTACTGCAATAAGTTGTTGAAAAACTGTGAGGTTATGCAAATATTGTAATTGTGAACGAAACAGTGTAATAGAGCGTTTTTCAATACAAGTACGAATGTTAGGTTAGGTTAAGATATGAACCGTCGTAAAACCGCATTAAAAAATGTCACTTAGTGAGATGCAGTGTTTTTCACCATTACAAGTCGGGAACTGCGACATCTAATGTGAAAGCGCTTGCAAACGTCGTTAGGTTAGGTTAGGTTAGGTTAGGTTACGTTAGGTTAGGTTTGGTTAGGTTAGGTTAGGTTATGTTATGTTAGGTTGGGTTAGGTTAGGTTAGGTTAGGTTAGGATATGAACCGCGCTAAAACCGCATTAAACAATGTCACTTAGTGAGATGCAGTGTTTTTCACCTTTACAAGTTGGGAACTGCGATATCTAATGTGAAAGCGCTTGAAACCGTCGTAATGTTGTAGAAAGCAATGTAAAGTAGCGAGTAAAACGTTTTCTAACGATAGAAGTGCGAAGGTTAGCTTGAGTTATGTTAGTTTAAGCTACGCAGCGTCGTGAAACCACCAAAAACGACGTCATCTAACGAGATAGTGTTGTTTTATTGCGAGTACGAAACTGCGATAGGTAAAATGTTGTGAAAGCACACAAAACGGCATGAACAAGCCAAATACTGCGTGTTGTACCGTTACAAGTGCGAAACTGCTGTAATGTGATATTCTCGTTAAAGCGCATGCAAGCATCGTGAAACCTTAAAGAACGATGTCATTTAGCGAGATACATCGTTCTGTACTGCAATAAGTTGGTGAAAAACTGTGAGGTTATGCAAATATTGTAATTGTGAACGAAACAGTGTAATAGAGCGTTTTTCAATACAAGTACGAATGTTAGGTTAGGTTAAGATATGAACCGTCGTAAAACCGCATTAAACAATGTCACTTAGTGAGATGCAGTGTTTTTCACCATTACAAGTCGGGAACTGCGATATCTAGTCTGAAAGCGCTTGCAAACGTCGTTAGGTTAGGTTAGGTTAGGTTAGGTTAGGTTACGTTAGGTTAGGTTACGTTAGGTTAGGTTTGGTTAGGTTAGGTTAGGTTAGGTTGTTAGGTTAGGTTGGGTTAGGTTAGGTTAGGTTACGTTAGGTTAAGGTATGAACCGTCGTAAAACCGCTATAAACAATGTCACTTAATGAGATGCAGTGTTTTTCACCTTTACAAGTTGGGAACTGCGATATCTAATGTGAAAGCGCTTGAAACCGTCGTAATGTTGTAGAAAGCAATGTAAAGTAGCGAGTAAAACGTTTTCTAACGATAGAAGTGCGAAGGTTATGTTAGGCTGAGTTATGTTAGTTTAAGCTACGTAGCGTCGTGAAACCACCAAAAACGACGTCATCTAACGAGATAGTGTTGTTTTATTGCGAGTACGAAACTGCGATAGGTAAAATGTTGTGAAAGCACACAAAACGGCATGAACAAGCCAAATACTGCGTGTTGTACCGTTACAAGTGCGAAACTGCTATGTTGTGACATTCTCGGTAAAGCGCATGCAAGTATCGTGAAACCTTAAAGAACGATGTCCTTTAGCGAGATACAGCGCTCTGTACTGTAATAAGTTGGTGAGAAACTGTGAGGTCAAGCAAATATCGTAATTGTGAACGAAACAGTGTAATTGAGCGTATTTAGATACAAGTGCGAATGTTAGGTTAGGTTGAGATATCAACCGTCGTAAAACCGCATTAAACAATGTCACTTAGTGAGATGTAGTGTTTTCCAACATTACAAGTCGGGAACTACGATATCTAATGTGAAAGCGCATGAAACCGTCGTAATCTTGTAGAAAACATTGTAAAGTTGCGAGTAAAACGTTTTCTAACGATAGAAGTGCGAAGGTTAGCTTGAGTTATGTTAGTTTAAGCTATGTAGCGTCGTGAGACCACCAAAAAGGACGTCATCTAACGAGATAGTGTTGTTTTATTGCATGTACGAAACTGCAATAGGTGAAATGTTGTGAAAGTACACAAAACGGCTTGAACAAGCCAGATACTGCGTGTTGTACCGTTACAAGTGCGAAACTGCTATAATGTGATATTCTCGTTAAAGCGCATGCAAGCATCGTGAAACCTTAAAGAACGATGTCATTTAGCGAGATACAGCGTTCTGTACTGCAATAAGTTGGTGAAAAACTGTGAGGTTATGCAAATATCGTAATTGTGAACAAAACAGTGTAATAGAGCGTTTTTAGATACAAGTGCGAATGTTAGGTTAGGTTAAGATATGAACCGT
Organism: Rhipicephalus microplus; assembly: GCF_043290135.1. NCBI lineage: Eukaryota > Metazoa > Arthropoda > Arachnida > Ixodida > Ixodidae > Rhipicephalus > Rhipicephalus microplus. The sequence goes on from NW_027464633.1 coordinate 192,418, forward strand.
CGTAAAACCGCATTAAACAATGTCAATTAGTGAGATGCAGTGTTTTTCACCATTAAAAGTGGGGAACTGCGATATCTAATGTGAAAGCGCTTGCAACCGTCGTTAGGTTAGGTTAGGTTAGGTTAGGTTAGGTTAGGTTAGGTTAGATTAAGTTGGGTTGAGTTGGGTTAGGTTAGGTTAGGTTGGGTTAGGTTAGGTTAGGTTACGTTAGGTTAAGGTATGAACCGTCGTAAAACCGCATTAAACAATGTCACTTAGTGAGATGCAGTGTTTTTCACCTTTACAAGTTGGGAACTGTGATATCTAATGTGAAAGCGCTTGAAACCGTCGTAATGTTGTAGAAAGCAATGTAAAGTAGCGAGTAAAACGTTTTCTAACGATAGAAGTGCGAAAGTTATGTTAGGTTGAGTTATGTTAGTTTAAGCTAGGTAGCGTCGTGAAACCACCAAAAACGACGTCATCTAACGAGATAGTGTTGTTTTATTGCGAGTACAAAACTGCGATAGGTAAAATGTTGTGAAAGCACACAAAACGGCATGAACAAGCCAAATACTGCGTGTTGTACCGTTACAAGTGCGAAACTGCTATGTTGTGACATTCTCGGTAAAGCGCATGCAAGTATCGTGAAACCTTAAAGAACGATGTCATTTAGCGAGATACAGCGTTGTGTACTGTAATAAGTTGGTGAGAAACTGTGAGGTCAAGCAAATATCGTAATTGTGAACGAAACAGTGTAATTGAGCGTCTTTAGATACAAGTGCGAATGTTAGGTTAGGTTGACAAATCAACCGTCGTAAAACCGCGTTAAACAATGTCACTTAGTGAGATGTAGTGTTTTTCAACATTACAAGTCGGGAACTACGATATCTAATGTGAAAGCGCATGAAACCGTCGTAATCTTGTAGAAAACATTGTAAAGTGGCGAGTAAAACGTTTTGTAACGATAGAAGTGCGAAGGTTAGGTTAGGTTAGGTTAGTTTAAGCTAGGTAGCGTCGTGAAACTACCAAAAACGACGTCATCTAACGAGATAGTGTTGTTTTATTGCATGTACGAAACTGCAATAGGTGAAATGTTGTGAAAGTACACAAAACGGCTTCAACAAGCCAGATACTGCGTGTTGTACCGTTACAAGTGCGAAACTGCTATAATGTGATATTCTCGTTAAAGCGCATGCAAGCATCGTGAAACCTTAAAGAACGATGTCATTTAGCGAGATACAGCGTTCTGTACTGCAATAAGTTGGTGAAAAACTGTGAGGTTATGCAAATATCGTAATTGTGAACGAAACAGTGTATTAGAGCGTTTTTCAATACAAGTACGAATGTTAGGTTAGGTTAAGATATGAACCGTCGTAAAACCGCATTAAACAATGTCACTTAGTGAGATGCAGTGTTTTTCACCATTACAAGTCGGGAACTGCGATATCTAGTGTGAAAGCGCTTGCAAACGTCGTTAGGTTAGGTTAGGTTAGGTTAGGTTACGTTAGGTTAGGTTTGGTTAGGTTAGGTTAGGTTAGGTTAGGTTGTTAGGTTAGGTTGGGTTAGGTTAGGTTAGGTTACGTTAGGTTAAGGTATGAACCGTCGTAAAACCGCATTAAACAATGTCACTTAGTGAGATGCAGTGTTTTTCACCTTTACAAGTTGGGAACTGCGATATCTAATGTGAAAGCGCTTGAAACCGTCGTAATGTTGTAGAAAGCAATGTAAAGTAGCGAGTAAAACGTTTTCTAACGATAGAAGTGCGAAGGTTATGTTAGGCTGAGTTATGTTAGTTTAAGCTACGTAGCGTCGTGAAACCACCAAAAACGACGTCATCTAACAAGATAGTGTTGTTTTATTGCGAGTACGAAACTGCGATAGGTAAAATGTTGTGAAAGCACACAAAACGGCATGAACAAGCCAAATACTGCGTGTTGTACCGTTACAAGTGCGAAACTGCTATGTTGTGACATTCTCGGTAAAGCGCATGCAAGTATCGTGAAACCTTAAAGAACGATGTCCTTTAGCGAGATACAGCGTTCTGTACTGTAATAAGTTGGTGAGAAACTGTGAGGTCAAGCAAATATCGTAATTGTGAACGAAACAGTGTAATTGAGCGTCTTTAGATACAAGTGCGAATGTTAGGTTAGGTTCACATATCAACGGTCGTAAAACCGCATTAAACAATGTCACTTAGTGAGATGTAGTGTTTTTCAACATTACAAGTCGGGAACTACGATATCTAATGTGAAAGCGCATGAAACCGTCGTAATCTTGTAGAAAACATTGTAAAGTTGCGAGTAAAACGTTTTCTAACGATACAAGTGCGAAGGTTAGGTTAGGTTAGGTTAGTTTAAGCTAGGTAGCGTCGAAAAACTACCAAAAACGACGTCATCTAACGAGATAGTGTTGTTTTATTGCGAGTATTAAACTGCGATAGGTGAAATGTTGTGAAAGCACACAAAACGGCATGAACAAGCCAAATACTGCGTGTTCTACCGTTACAAGTGCGAAACTGCTATATTGTGATATTCTCGTTAAAGCGCATGCAAGCATCGTGAAACCTTAAAGAACAATGTCATTTAGCGAGATACAGCGTTCTGTACTACAATAAGTTGGTGAAAAACTGTGAGGTTATGCAAATATCGTAATTGTGAACGAAACAGTGTAATAGAGCGTTTTTCAATACAAGTACGAATGTTAGGTTAGGTTAAGATATGAACCGTCGTAAAACCGCATTAAAAAATGTCACTTAGTGAGATGCAGTGTTTTTCACCATTACAAGTCGGGAACTGCGATATCTAATGTGAAAGCGCTTGCAAACGTCGTTAGGTTAGGTTAGGTTAGGTTAGGTTAGGTTAGGTTACGTTAGGTTAGGTTAGGTTAGGTTACGTTAGGTTAGGTTATGTTAGGTTAGGTTGGGTTAGGTTAGGTTAGGTTACGTTAGGTTAAGGTATGAACCGTCGTAAAACCGCATTAAACAATGTCACTTAGTGAGATGCAGTGTTTTTCACCTTTACAAGTTGGGAACTGCGATATCTAATGTGAAAGCGCTTGAAACCGTCGTAATGTTGTAGAAAGCAATGTAAAGTAGCGAGTAAAACGTTTTCTAACGATAGAAGTGCGAAGGTTAGGTTAGGTTAGGTTAGGTTAAGCTAGGTAGCGTCGTGAAACTACCAAAAACGACGTCATCTAACGAGATAGTGTTGTTTTATTGCGAGTATTAAACTGCGATAGGTGAAATGTTGTGAAACCACACAAAACGGAATGAACAAGCCAAATACTGCGTGTTCTACTGTTACAAGTGCGAAACTGCTATATTGTGATATTCTCGTTAAAGCGCATGCAAGCATCGTGAAACCTTAAAGAACAATGTCATTTAGCGAGATACAGCGTTCTGTACTACAATAAGTTGGTGAAAAACTGTGAGGTTATGCAAATATCGTAATTGTGAACAAAACAGTGTAATAGAGCGTTTTTACATACAAGTGCGAATGTTAGGTTAGGTTAAGATATGAACCGTCGTAAAACCGCATTAAACAATGTCAATTAGTGAGATGCAGTGTTTTTCACCATTAAAAGTGGGGAACTGCGATATCTAATGTGAAAGCGCTTGCAACCGTCGTTAGGTTAGGTTAGGTTAGGTTAGGTTAGGTTAGGTTAGATTTGGTTAGGTTGGGTTGAGTTGGGTTAGGTTAGGTTAGGTTGGGTTAGGTTAGGTTAGGTTAGGTTACGTTAGGTTAGGTTAGGTTACGTTAGGTTAGGTTAGGTTACGTTAGGTTAGGTTAGGTTAGGTAAGGATAATTTGGTTAGGTTAGGTAAGGTTAGGTTAGGTTAGGTTAGGTTGGGTTGGGTGTTGTTGGGTTGGGTTGGGTTGGGTTAGGTTGGGTTAGGTTAGGTTAGGTTACGTTAGGTTATGTTAGTTTAGGTTAGGTTACGTTAGGTTAGGTTAGGTCAGGTAAGGTTAGGTTACGTTAGAATAGGTTAGGTTAGGTTAGGTTACGTTAGGTTAGGTTAAGTTAGGTTAGGTTAGGTTTGGTTAGGTTAGGTTAGCTTAGCTTAGGTTAGGTTAGGTTGGGTTGGGTTGGGTTAGGTTGGGTTAGGTTAGGTTAGGTTAGGTTGGGTTAGGTTAGGTTAGTTTAGGTTAGGTTAGGTTAGGTTGGGTTGGGTTGGGTTAGTTTAGGTTAGGTTAGGTTAGGTTAGGTAAGGTTAGGTTAGGTTGGGTTACGTTAGGTTAAGGTATGAAAAGTCGTAAAACCGCATTAAATAATGTCACTTAGTGAGATGCAGTGTTTTTCACCTTTACAAGTTGGGAACTGCGATATCTAATGTGAAAGCGCATGAAACCGTCATAATCTTGTAGAAAACATTGTAAAGTTGCGAGTAAAACGTTTTCTAACGATAGAAGTGCGAAGGTTAGGTTAGGTTAGGTTACTTTAAGCTAGGTAGCGTCGTGAAACTACCAAAGACGACGTCATCTAACGAGATAGTGTTGTTTTATTGCGAGTATTAAACTGCGATAGGTGAAATGTTGTGAATGCACACAAAACGGCATGAACAAGCCAAATACTGCGTGTTCTACCGTTACAAGTGCGAAACTGCTATATTGTGATATTCTCGTTAAAGCGCATGCAAGCATCGTGAAACCTTAAAGAACAATGTCATTTAGCGAGATACAGCGTTCTGTACTGCAATAAGTTGGTGAAAAACTGTGAGGTTATGCAAATATCGTAATTGTGAACGAAACAATGTTATAGAGCGTTTTTCAATACAAGTACGAATGTTAGGTTAGGTTAAGATATGAACCGTCGTAAAACCGCATTAAACAATGTCACTTAGTGAGATGCAGTGTTTTTCACAATTACAAGTCGGGAACTGCGATATCTAATGTGAAAGCGCTTGAAACCGTCGTAATGTTGTAGAAAGCAATGTAAAGTAGCGAGTAAAACGTTCTCTAACGATAGAAGTGCGAAGGTTATGTTAGGTTGAGTTATGTTAGTTTAAGCTAGGTAGCGTCGTGAAACTACCAAAAACGACGTCATCTAACGAGATAGTGTTGTTTTATTGCGAGTATTAAACTGCGATAGGTGAAATGTTGTGAAAGCACACAAAACGGAATGAACAAGCCAAATACTGCGTGTCCTACTGTTACAAGTGCGAAACTGCTATATTGTGATATTCTCGTTAAAGCGCATGCAAGCATCGTGAAACCTTAAAGAACAATGTCATTTAGCGAGATACAGCGTTCTGTACTGCAATAAGTTGGTGAAAAACTGTGAGGTTATGCAAATATCGTAATTGTGAACAAAACAGTGTAATAGAGCGTTTTTAGATACAAGTGCGAATGTTAGGTTAGGTTAAGATATGAACCGTCGTAAAACCGCATGAAACAATGTCAATTAGTGAGATGCAGTGTTTTTCACTATTAAAAGTGGGGAACTGCGATATCTAATGTGAAAGCGCTTGCAACCGTCGTTAGGTTAGGTTAGGTTAGGTTAGGTTAGGTTATGTTTGGTTAGGTTAGGTTAGGTTAGGTTAGGTTAGGTTAGATTAGGTTAGGTTGGGTTGAGTTGGGTTAGGTTAGGTTAGGTTAGGTTGGGCTAGGTTAGGTTAGGTTAGGTTACGTTAGGTTAGGTTAGGTTACGTTAGGTTAGGTTAGGTTAGGTTAGGTAAGGATAATTTGGTTAGGTTAGGTAAGGTTAGGTTAGGTTAGGTTAGGTTGGGTTGGGTGTTGTTGGGTTGGGTTGGGTTGGGTTAGGTTGGGTTAGGTTAGGTTAGGTTACGTTAGGTTAGGTTAGGTTAGGTTAGGTTACGTTAGGTTATGTTAGGTTAGGTTAGGTTACGTTAGGTTAGGTTAGGTCAGGTAAGGTTAGGTTACGTTAGAATAGGTTAGGTTAGGTTAGGTTACGTTAGGTTAGGTTAAGTTAGGTTAGGTTAGGTTTGATTAGGTTAGGTTAGGTTAGCTTAGGTTAGGTTAGGTTGGGTTGGGTTGGGTTAGGTTGGGTTAGGTTAGGTTAGGTTAGGTTAGGTTGGGTTAGGTTAGGTTAGTTTAGGTTAGGTTAGGTTAGGTTAGGTTAGGTTGGGTTGGGTTGGGTTAGGTTAGGTTAGGTTAGGTTTGGTTACGTTAGGTTAAGGTATGAACCGTCGTAAAACCGCATTAAACAATGTCACTTAGTGAGATGCAGTGTTTTTCACCTTTACAAGTTGGGAACTGCGATATCTAATGTGAAAGCGCATGAAACCGTCGTAATCTTGTAGAAAACATTGTAAAGTTGCGAGTAAAACGTTTTCTAACGATAGAAGTGCGAAGGTTATGTTAGGTTGAGTTATGTTAGTTTAAGCTAGGTAGCGTCGTGAAACCACCAAAAACGACGTCATCTAACGAGATAGTGTTGTTTTATTGCGAGTACGAAACTGCGATAGGTAAAATGTTGTGAAAGCACACAAAACGGCATGAACAAGCCAAATACTGCGTGTTGTACCGTTACAAGTGCGAAACTGCTATGTTGTGACATTCTCGGTAAAGCGCATGCAAGTATCGTGAAACCTTAAAGAACGATGTCATTTAGCGAGATACAGCGTTCTTTACTGTAATAAGTTGGTGAGAAACTGTGAGGTCAAGCAAATATCGTAATTGTGAACGAAACAGTGTAATTGAGCGTCTTTAGATACAAGTGCGAATGTTAGGTTAGGTTGACATATCAACCGTCGTAAAACCGCATTAAACAATGTCACTTAGTGAGATGCAGTGTTTTTCACCATTACAAGTCGGGAACTGCGATATCTAATGTGAAAGCGCTTGCAACCGTCGTTAGGTTAGGTTAGGTTAGGTTAGGTTAGGTTACGTTAGGTTACGTTAGGTTAGGTTTGGTTAGGTTAGGTTAGGTTAGGTTAGGTTATGTTAGGTTAGGTTGGGTTAGGTTAGGTTAGGTTACGTTAGGTTAAGGTATGAACCGTCGTAAAACCGCAATAAACAATGTCACTTAGTGAGATGCAGTGTTTTTCAACTTTACAAGTTGGGAACTGCGATATCTAATGTGAAAGCGCTTGAAACCGTCGTAATGTTGTAGAAAGCAATGTAAAGTAGCGAGTAAAACGTTTTCTAACGATAGAACTGCGAAAGTTATGTTAGGTTGAGCTACGTAGCGTCGTGAAACCACCAAAAACGACGTCATCTAACGAGATAGTGTTGTTTTATTGCGAGTATTAAACTGCGATAGGTGAAATGTTGTGAAAGCACACAAAACGGCATGAACAAGCCAAATACTGCGTGTTCTACCGTTACAAGTGCGAAACTGCTATATTGTGATATTCTCGTTAAAGCGCATGCAAGCATCGTGAAACCTTAAAGAACAATGTCATTTAGCGAGATACAGCGTTCTGTACTGCAATAAGTTGGTGAAAAACTGTGAGGTTATGCAAATATTGTAATTGTGAACGAAACAGTGTAATAGAGCGTTTTTCAATACAAGTACGAATGTTAGGTTAGGTTAAGATATGAACCGTCGTAAAACCGCATTAAAAAATGTCACTTAGTGAGATGCAGTGTTTTTCACCATTACAAGTCGGGAACTGCGACATCTAATGTGAAAGCGCTTGCAAACGTCGTTAGGTTAGGTTAGGTTAGGTTAGGTTAGGTTACGTTAGGTTAGGTTTGGTTAGGTTAGGTTAGGTTATGTTAGGTTAGGTTGGGTTAGGTTAGGTTAGGTTAGGTTAGGATATGAACCGCGCAAAAACCGCATTAAACAATGTCACTTAGTGAGATGCAGTGTTTTTCACCTTTACAAGTTGGGAACTGCGATATCTAATGTGAAAGCGCTTGAAACCGTCGTAATGTTGTAGAAAGCAATGTAAAGTAGCGAGTAAAACGTTTTCTAACGATAGAAGTGCGAAGGTTATGCTAGGTTGAGTTATGTTAGTTTAAGCTAGGTAGCGTCGTGAAACCACCAAAAACGGCGTCATCTAACGAGATAGTGTTGTTTTATTGCGAGTACGAAACTGCGATAGGTAAAATGTTGTGAAAGCACACAAAACGGCATGAACAAGCCAAATACTGCGTGTTGTACCGTTACAAGTGCGAAACTGCTATGTTGTGACATTCTCGGTAAAGCGCATGCAAGTATCGTGAAACCTTAAAGAACGATGTCATTTAGCGAGATACAGCGTTCTGTACTGCAATAAGTTGGTGAAAAACTGTGAGGTTATGCAAATATCGTAATTGTGAACGAAACAGTGTAATAGAGCGTTTTTCAATACAAGTACGAATGTTAGGTTAGGTTAAGATATGAACCGTCGTAAAACCGCTATAAACAATGTCGCTTAGTGAGATGCAGTGTTTTTCACCATTACAAGTCGGGAACTGCGATATCTAGTGTGAAAGCGCTTGCAAACGTCGTTAGGTTAGGTTAGGTTAGGTTAGGTTAGGTTAGGTTACGTTAGGTTAGGTTTGGTTAGGTTAGGTTAGGTTAGGTTAGGTTGTTAGGTTAGGTTGGGTTAGGTTAGGTTAGGTTACGTTAGGTTGAGGTATGAACCGTCGTAAAACCGCATTAAACAATGTCACTTAGTGAGATGCAGTGTTTTTCACCTTTACAAGTTGGGAACTGCGATATCTAATGTGAAAGCGCTTGAAACCGTCGTAATGTTGTAGAAAGCAATGTAAAGTAGCGAGTAAAACGTTTTCTGACGATAGAAGTGCGAAGGTTATGTTAGGCTGAGTTATGTTAGTTTAACCTACGTAGCGTCGTGAAACCACCAAAAACGACGTCATCTAACGAGATAGTGTTGTTTTATTGCGAGTACGAAACTGCGATAGGTAAAATGTTGTGAAAGCACACAAAACGGCATGAACAAGCCAAATACTGCGTGTTGTACCGTTACAAGTGCGAAACTGCTATGTTGTGACATTCTCGGTAAAGCGCATGCAAGTATCGTGAAACCTTAAAGAACGATGTCCTTTAGCGAGATACAGCGTTCTGTACTGTAATAAGTTGGTGAGAAACTGTGAGGTCAAGCAAATATCGTAATTGTGAACGAAACAGTGTAATTGAGCGTCTTTAGATGCAAGTGCGAATGTTAGGTTAGGTTCACATATCAACCGTCGTAAAACCGCAATAAACAATGTCACTTAGTGAGATGTAGTGTTTTTCAACATTACAAGTCGGGAACTACGATATCTAATGTGAAAGCGCTTGAAACCGTCGTAATGTTGTAGAAAGCAATGTAAAGTAGCGAGTAAAACGTTTTCTGACGATAGAAGTGCGAAGGTTATGTTAGGCTGAGTTATGTTAGTTTAACCTACGTAGCGTCGTGAAACCACCAAAAACGACGTCATCTAACGAGATAGTGTTGTTTTATTGCGAGTACGAAACTGCGATAGGTGAAATGCTGTGAAAGCACACAAAACGGCATGAACAAGCCAAATACTGCGTGTTCTACCGTTACAAGTGCGAAACTGCTATATTGTGATATTCTCGTTAAAGCGCATGCAAGCATCGTGAAACCTTAAAGACCAATGTCATTTAGCGAGATACAGCGTTCTGTACTGCAATAGGTTGGTGAAAAACTGTGAGGTTATGCAAATATCGTAATTGTGAACGAAACAGTGTAATAGAGCGTTTTTCAATACAAGTACGAATGTTAGGTTAGGTTAAGATATGAACCGTCGTAAACCCGTATTAAACAATGTCACTTAGTGAGATGCAGTGTTTTTCACAATTACAAGTCGGGAACTGCGATATCTAATGTGAAAGCGCTTGAAACCGTCGTAATGTTGTAGAAAGCAATGTAAAGTAGCGAGTAAAACGTTTTCTAACGATAGAAGTGCGAAGGTTATGTTAGGTTGAGTTATGTTAGTTTAAGCTAGGTAGCGTCGTGAAACCACCAAAAACGACGTCATCTAACGAGATAGTGTTGTTTTATTGCGAGTACGAAAATGCGATAGGTAAAATGTTGTGAAAGCACACAAAACGGCATGAACAAGCCAAATACTGCGTGTTGTACCGTTACAAGTGCGAAACTGCTATGTTGTGACATTCTCGGTAAAGCGCATGCAAGTATCGTGAAACCTTAAAGAACGATGTCATTTAGCGAGATACAGCGTTCTGTACTGTAATAAGTTGGTGAGAAACTGTGAGGTCAAGCAAATATCGTAATTGTGAACGAAACAGTGTAATTGAGCGTCTTTAGATACAAGTGTGAATGTTAGGTTAGGTTCACATATCAACCGTCGTAAAACCGCAATAAACAATCTCACTTAGTGAGATGTAGTGTTTTTCAACATTACAAGTCGGGAACTACGATATCTAATGTGAAAGCGCATGAAACCGTCGTAATCTTGTAGAAAACATTGTAAAGTTGCGAATAAAACGTTTTCTAACGATAGAAGTGCGAAGGTTAGGTTAGGTTAGGTTAGGTTAAGCTAGGTAGCGTCGTGAAACTACCAAAAACGACGTCATCTAACGAGATAGTGTTGTTTTATTGCGAGTATTAAACTGCGATAGGTGAAATGTTGTGAAAGCACACAAAACGGAATGAACAAGCCAAATACTGCGTGTCCTACTGTTACAAGTGCGAAACTGCTATATTGTGATATTCTCGTTAAAGCGCATGCAACCATCGTGAAACCTTAAAGAACAATGTCATTTAGCGAGATACAGCGTTCTGTACTGCAATAAGTTGGTGAAAAACTGTGAGGTTATGCAAATATCGTAATTGTGAACAAAACAGTGTAATAGAGCGTTTTTAGATACAAGTGCGAATGTTAGGTTAGGTTAAGATATGAACCGTCGTAAAACCGCATTAAACAATGTCAATTAGTGAGATGCAGTGTTTTTCACCATTAAAAGTGGGGAACTGCGATATCTAATGTGAAAGCGCTTGCAACCGTCGTTAGGTTAGGTTAGGTTAGGTTAGGTTAGGTTATGTTTGGTTAGGTTAGGTTAGGTTAGGTTAGGTTAGATTAGGTTAGGTTGGGTTGAGTTGGGTTGGGTTAGGTTAGGTTAGGTTAGGTTGGGCTAGGTTAGGTTAGGTTAGGTTACGTTAGGTTAGGTTAGGTTACGTTAGGTTAGGTTAGGTTAGGGTACGTTAGGTTAGGTTAGGTTAGGTAAGGATAATTTGGTTAGGTTAGGTAAGGTTAGATTAGGTTAGGTTAGGTTGGGTTGGGTGTTGTTGGGTTGGGTTGGGTTGGGTTAGGTTGGGTTAGGTTAGGTTAGGTTACGTTAGGTTAGGTTAGGTTAGGTTAGGTTAGGTTACGTTAGGTTATGTTAGGTTAGGTTAGGTTACGTTAGGTTAGGTTAGGTCAGGTAAGGTTAGGTTACGTTAGAATAGGTTAGGTTAGGTTAGGTTACGTTAGGTTAGGTTAAGTTAGGTTAGGTTAGGTTTGATTAGGTTAGGTTAGGTTAGCTTAGGTTAGGTTAGGTTGGGTTGGGTTGGGTTAGGTTGGGTTAGGTTAGGTTAGGTTAGGTTAGGTTGGGTTAGGTTAGGTTAGTTTAGGTTAGGTTAGGTTAGGTTAGGTTAGGTTGGGTTGGGTTGGGTTAGGTTAGGTTAGGTTAGGTTTGGTTACGTTAGGTTAAGGTATGAACCGTCGTAAAACCGCATTAAACAATGTCACTTAGTGAGATGCAGTGTTTTTCACCTTTACAAGTTGGGAACTGCGATATCTAATGTGAAAGCGCATGAAACCGTCGTAATCTTGTAGAAAACATTGTAAAGTTGCGAGTAAAACGTTTTCTAACGATAGAAGTGCGAAGGTTATGTTAGGTTGAGTTATGTTAGTTTAAGCTAGGTAGCGTCGTGAAACCACCAAAAACGACGTCATCTAACGAGATAGTGTTGTTTTATTGCGAGTACGAAACTGCGATAGGTAAAATGTTGTGAAAGCACACAAAACGGCATGAACAAGCCAAATACTGCGTGTTGTACCGTTACAAGTGCGAAACTGCTATGTTGTGACATTCTCGGTAAAGCGCATGCAAGTATCGTGAAACCTTAAAGAACGATGTCATTTAGCGAGATACAGCGTTCTTTACTGTAATAAGTTGGTGAGAAACTGTGAGGTCAAGCAAATATCGTAATTGTGAACGAAACAGTGTAATTGAGCGTCTTTAGATACAAGTGCGAATGTTAGGTTAGGTTGACATATCAACCGTCGTAAAACCGCATTAAACAATGTCACTTAGTGAGATGCAGTGTTTTTCACCATTACAAGTCGGGAACTGCGATATCTAATGTGAAAGCGCTTGCAACCGTCGTTAGGTTAGGTTAGGTTAGGTTAGGTTAGGTTACGTTAGGTTACGTTAGGTTAGGTTTGGTTAGGTTAGGTTAGGTTAGGTTAGGTTATGTTAGGTTAGGTTGGGTTAGGTTAGGTTAGGTTACGTTAGGTTAAGGTATGAACCGTCGTAAAACCGCAATAAACAATGTCACTTAGTGAGATGCAGTGTTTTTCAACTTTACAAGTTGGGAACTGCGATATCTAATGTGAAAGCGCTTGAAACCGTCGTAATGTTGTAGAAAGCAATGTAAAGTAGCGAGTAAAACGTTTTCTAACGATAGAAGTGCGAAAGTTATGTTAGGTTGAGCTACGTAGCGTCGTGAAACCACCAAAAACGACGTCATCTAACGAGATAGTGTTGTTTTATTGCGAGTATTAAACTGCGATAGGTGAAATGTTGTGAAAGCACACAAAACGGCATGAACAAGCCAAATACTGCGTGTTCTACCGTTACAAGTGCGAAACTGCTATATTGTGATATTCTCGTTAAAGCGCATGCAAGCATCGTGAAACCTTAAAGAACAATGTCATTTAGCGAGATACAGCGTTCTGTACTGCAATAAGTTGGTGAAAAACTGTGAGGTTATGCAAATATTGTAATTGTGAACGAAACAGTGTAATAGAGCGTTTTTCAATACAAGTACGAATGTTAGGTTAGGTTAAGATATGAACCGTCGTAAAACCGCATTAAAAAATGTCACTTAGTGAGATGCAGTGTTTTTCACCATTACAAGTCGGGAACTGCGACATCTAATGTGAAAGCGCTTGCAAACGTCGTTAGGTTAGGTTAGGTTAGGTTAGGTTAGGTTACGTTAGGTTAGGTTTGGTTAGGTTAGGTTAGGTTATGTTAGGTTAGGTTGGGTTAGGTTAGGTTAGGTTAGGTTAGGATATGAACCGCGCAAAAACCGCATTAAACAATGTCACTTAGTGAGATGCAGTGTTTTTCACCTTTACAAGTTGGGAACTGCGATATCTAATGTGAAAGCGCTTGAAACCGTCGTAATGTTGTAGAAAGCAATGTAAAGTAGCGAGTAAAACGTTTTCTAACGATAGAAGTGCGAAGGTTATGCTAGGTTGAGTTATGTTAGTTTAAGCTAGGTAGCGTCGTGAAACCACCAAAAACGGCGTCATCTAACGAGATAGTGTTGTTTTATTGCGAGTACGAAACTGCGATAGGTAAAATGTTGTGAAAGCACACAAAACGGCATGAACAAGCCAAATACTGCGTGTTGTACCGTTACAAGTGCGAAACTGCTATGTTGTGACATTCTCGGTAAAGCGCATGCAAGTATCGTGAAACCTTAAAGAACGATGTCATTTAGCGAGATACAGCGTTCTGTACTGCAATAAGTTGGTGAAAAACTGTGAGGTTATGCAAATATCGTAATTGTGAACGAAACAGTGTAATAGAGCGTTTTTCAATACAAGTACGAATGTTAGGTTAGGTTAAGATATGAACCGTCGTAAAACCGCTATAAACAATGTCGCTTAGTGAGATGCAGTGTTTTTCACCATTACAAGTCGGGAACTGCGATATCTAGTGTGAAAGCGCTTGCAAACGTCGTTAGGTTAGGTTAGGTTAGGTTAGGTTAGGTTAGGTTACGTTAGGTTAGGTTTGGTTAGGTTAGGTTAGGTTAGGTTAGGTTGTTAGGTTAGGTTGGGTTAGGTTAGGTTAGGTTACGTTAGGTTGAGGTATGAACCGTCGTAAAACCGCATTAAACAATGTCACTTAGTGAGATGCAGTGTTTTTCACCTTTACAAGTTGGGAACTGCGATATCTAATGTGAAAGCGCTTGAAACCGTCGTAATGTTGTAGAAAGCAATGTAAAGTAGCGAGTAAAACGTTTTCTGACGATAGAAGTGCGAAGGTTATGTTAGGCTGAGTTATGTTAGTTTAACCTACGTAGCGTCGTGAAACCACCAAAAACGACGTCATCTAACGAGATAGTGTTGTTTTATTGCGAGTACGAAACTGCGATAGGTAAAATGTTGTGAAAGCACACAAAACGGCATGAACAAGCCAAATACTGCGTGTTGTACCGTTACAAGTGCGAAACTGCTATGTTGTGACATTCTCGGTAAAGCGCATGCAAGTATCGTGAAACCTTAAAGAACGATGTCCTTTAGCGAGATACAGCGTTCTGTACTGTAATAAGTTGGTGAGAAACTGTGAGGTCAAGCAAATATCGTAATTGTGAACGAAACAGTGTAATTGAGCGTCTTTAGATGCAAGTGCGAATGTTAGGTTAGGTTCACATATCAACCGTCGTAAAACCGCAATAAACAATGTCACTTAGTGAGATGTAGTGTTTTTCAACATTACAAGTCGGGAACTACGATATCTAATGTGAAAGCGCTTGAAACCGTCGTAATGTTGTAGAAAGCAATGTAAAGTAGCGAGTAAAACGTTTTCTGACGATAGAAGTGCGAAGGTTATGTTAGGCTGAGTTATGTTAGTTTAACCTACGTAGCGTCGTGAAACCACCAAAAACGACGTCATCTAACGAGATAGTGTTGTTTTATTGCGAGTACGAAACTGCGATAGGTGAAATGCTGTGAAAGCACACAAAACGGCATGAACAAGCCAAATACTGCGTGTTCTACCGTTACAAGTGCGAAACTGCTATATTGTGATATTCTCGTTAAAGCGCATGCAAGCATCGTGAAACCTTAAAGACCAATGTCATTTAGCGAGATACAGCGTTCTGTACTGCAATAGGTTGGTGAAAAACTGTGAGGTTATGCAAATATCGTAATTGTGAACGAAACAGTGTAATAGAGCGTTTTTCAATACAAGTACGAATGTTAGGTTAGGTTAAGATATGAACCGTCGTAAAACCGTATTAAACAATGTCACTTAGTGAGATGCAGTGTTTTTCACAATTACAAGTCGGGAACTGCGATATCTAATGTGAAAGCGCTTGAAACCGTCGTAATGTTGTAGAAAGCAATGTAAAGTAGCGAGTAAAACGTTTTCTAACGATAGAAGTGCGAAGGTTATGTTAGGTTGAGTTATGTTAGTTTAAGCTAGGTAGCGTCGTGAAACCACCAAAAACGACGTCATCTAACGAGATAGTGTTGTTTTATTGCGAGTACGAAAATGCGATAGGTAAAATGTTGTGAAAGCACACAAAACGGCATGAACAAGCCAAATACTGCGTGTTGTACCGTTACAAGTGCGAAACTGCTATGTTGTGACATTCTCGGTAAAGCGCATGCAAGTATCGTGAAACCTTAAAGAACGATGTCATTTAGCGAGATACAGCGTTCTGTACTGTAATAAGTTGGTGAGAAACTGTGAGGTCAAGCAAATATCGTAATTGTGAACGAAACAGTGTAATTGAGCGTCTTTAGATACAAGTGTGAATGTTAGGTTAGGTTCACATATCAACCGTCGTAAAACCGCAATAAACAATCTCACTTAGTGAGATGTAGTGTTTTTCAACATTACAAGTCGGGAACTACGATATCTAATGTGAAAGCGCATGAAACCGTCGTAATCTTGTAGAAAACATTGTAAAGTTGCGAATAAAACGTTTTCTAACGATAGAAGTGCGAAGGTTAGGTTAGGTTAGGTTAGGTTAAGCTAGGTAGCGTCGTGAAACTACCAAAAACGACGTCATCTAACGAGATAGTGTTGTTTTATTGCGAGTATTAAACTGCGATAGGTGAAATGTTGTGAAAGCACACAAAACGGAATGAACAAGCCAAATACTGCGTGTCCTACTGTTACAAGTGCGAAACTGCTATATTGTGATATTCTCGTTAAAGCGCATGCAACCATCGTGAAACCTTAAAGAACAATGTCATTTAGCGAGATACAGCGTTCTGTACTGCAATAAGTTGGTGAAAAACTGTGAGGTTATGCAAATATCGTAATTGTGAACAAAACAGTGTAATAGAGCGTTTTTAGATACAAGTGCGAATGTTAGGTTAGGTTAAGATATGAACCGTCGTAAAACCGCATTAAACAATGTCAATTAGTGAGATGCAGTGTTTTTCACCATTAAAAGTGGGGAACTGCGATATCTAATGTGAAAGCGCTTGCAACCGTCGTTAGGTTAGGTTAGGTTAGGTTAGGTTAGGTTATGTTTGGTTAGGTTAGGTTAGGTTAGGTTAGATTAGGTTAGGTTGGGTTGAGTTGGGTTGGGTTAGGTTAGGTTAGGTTAGGTTGGGCTAGGTTAGGTTAGGTTAGGTTACGTTAGGTTGGGCTAGGTTAGGTTAGGTTAGGTTACGTTAGGTTAGGTTAGGTTACGTTAGGTTAGGTAAGGATAATTTGGTTAGGTTAGGTAAGGTTAGATTAGGTTAGGTTAGGTTGGGTTGGGTGTTGTTGGGTTGGGTTGGGTTGGGTTAGGTTGGGTTAGGTTAGGTTAGGTTACGTTAGGTTAGGTTAGGTTAGGTTAGGTTACGTTAGGTTATGTTAGGTTAGGTTAGGTTACGTTAGGTTAGGTTAGGTCAGGTAAGGTTAGGTTACGTTAGAATAGGTTAGGTTAGGTTAGGTTACGTTAGGTTAGGTTAAGTTAGGTTAGGTTAGGTTTGATTAGGTTAGGTTAGGTTAGCTTAGGTTAGGTTAGGTTGGGTTGGGTTGGGTTAGGTTGGGTTAGGTTAGGTTAGGTTAGGTTAGGTTGGGTTAGGTTAGGTTAGTTTAGGTTAGGTTAGGTTAGGTTAGGTTAGGTTGGGTTGGGTTGGGTTAGGTTAGGTTAGGTTAGGTTTGGTTACGTTAGGTTAAGGTATGAACCGTCGTAAAACCGCATTAAACAATGTCACTTAGTGAGATGCAGTGTTTTTCACCTTTACAAGTTGGGAACTGCGATATCTAATGTGAAAGCGCATGAAACCGTCGTAATCTTGTAGAAAACATTGTAAAGTTGCGAGTAAAACGTTTTCTAACGATAGAAGTGCGAAGGTTATGTTAGGTTGAGTTATGTTAGTTTAAGCTAGGTAGCGTCGTGAAACCACCAAAAACGACGTCATCTAACGAGATAGTGTTGTTTTATTGCGAGTACGAAACTGCGATAGGTAAAATGTTGTGAAAGCACACAAAACGGCATGAACAAGCCAAATACTGCGTGTTGTACCGTTACAAGTGCGAAACTGCTATGTTGTGACATTCTCGGTAAAGCGCATGCAAGTATCGTGAAACCTTAAAGAACGATGTCATTTAGCGAGATACAGCGTTCTTTACTGTAATAAGTTGGTGAGAAACTGTGAGGTCAAGCAAATATCGTAATTGTGAACGAAACAGTGTAATTGAGCGTCTTTAGATACAAGTGCGAATGTTAGGTTAGGTTGACATATCAACCGTCGTAAAACCGCATTAAACAATGTCACTTAGTGAGATGCAGTGTTTTTCACCATTACAAGTCGGGAACTGCGATATCTAATGTGAAAGCGCTTGCAACCGTCGTTAGGTTAGGTTAGGTTAGGTTAGGTTAGGTTACGTTAGGTTACGTTAGGTTAGGTTTGGTTAGGTTAGGTTAGGTTAGGTTAGGTTATGTTAGGTTAGGTTGGGTTAGGTTAGGTTAGGTTACGTTAGGTTAAGGTATGAACCGTCGTAAAACCGCAATAAACAATGTCACTTAGTGAGATGCAGTGTTTTTCAACTTTACAAGTTGGGAACTGCGATATCTAATGTGAAAGCGCTTGAAACCGTCGTAATGTTGTAGAAAGCAATGTAAAGTAGCGAGTAAAACGTTTTCTAACGATAGAAGTGCGAAAGTTATGTTAGGTTGAGCTACGTAGCGTCGTGAAACCACCAAAAACGACGTCATCTAACGAGATAGTGTTGTTTTATTGCGAGTATTAAACTGCGATAGGTGAAATGTTGTGAAAGCACACAAAACGGCATGAACAAGCCAAATACTGCGTGTTCTACCGTTACAAGTGCGAAACTGCTATATTGTGATATTCTCGTTAAAGCGCATGCAAGCATCGTGAAACCTTAAAGAACAATGTCATTTAGCGAGATACAGCGTTCTGTACTGCAATAAGTTGGTGAAAAACTGTGAGGTTATGCAAATATTGTAATTGTGAACGAAACAGTGTAATAGAGCGTTTTTCAATACAAGTACGAATGTTAGGTTAGGTTAAGATATGAACCGTCGTAAAACCGCATTAAAAAATGTCACTTAGTGAGATGCAGTGTTTTTCACCATTACAAGTCGGGAACTGCGACATCTAATGTGAAAGCGCTTGCAAACGTCGTTAGGTTAGGTTAGGTTAGGTTAGGTTAGGTTACGTTAGGTTAGGTTTGGTTAGGTTAGGTTAGGTTATGTTAGGTTAGGTTGGGTTAGGTTAGGTTAGGTTAGGTTAGGATATGAACCGCGCAAAAACCGCATTAAACAATGTCACTTAGTGAGATGCAGTGTTTTTCACCTTTACAAGTTGGGAACTGCGATATCTAATGTGAAAGCGCTTGAAACCGTCGTAATGTTGTAGAAAGCAATGTAAAGTAGCGAGTAAAACGTTTTCTAACGATAGAAGTGCGAAGGTTATGCTAGGTTGAGTTATGTTAGTTTAAGCTAGGTAGCGTCGTGAAACCACCAAAAACGGCGTCATCTAACGAGATAGTGTTGTTTTATTGCGAGTACGAAACTGCGATAGGTAAAATGTTGTGAAAGCACACAAAACGGCATGAACAAGCCAAATACTGCGTGTTGTACCGTTACAAGTGCGAAACTGCTATGTTGTGACATTCTCGGTAAAGCGCATGCAAGTATCGTGAAACCTTAAAGAACGATGTCATTTAGCGAGATACAGCGTTCTGTACTGCAATAAGTTGGTGAAAAACTGTGAGGTTATGCAAATATCGTAATTGTGAACGAAACAGTGTAATAGAGCGTTTTTCAATACAAGTACGAATGTTAGGTTAGGTTAAGATATGAACCGTCGTAAAACCGCTATAAACAATGTCGCTTAGTGAGATGCAGTGTTTTTCACCATTACAAGTCGGGAACTGCGATATCTAGTGTGAAAGCGCTTGCAAACGTCGTTAGGTTAGGTTAGGTTAGGTTAGGTTAGGTTACGTTAGGTTAGGTTTGGTTAGGTTAGGTTAGGTTAGGTTAGGTTGTTAGGTTAGGTTGGGTTAGGTTAGGTTAGGTTACGTTAGGTTGAGGTATGAACCGTCGTAAAACCGCATTAAACAATGTCACTTAGTGAGATGCAGTGTTTTTCACCTTTACAAGTTGGGAACTGCGATATCTAATGTGAAAGCGCTTGAAACCGTCGTAATGTTGTAGAAAGCAATGTAAAGTAGCGAGTAAAACGTTTTCTGACGATAGAAGTGCGAAGGTTATGTTAGGCTGAGTTATGTTAGTTTAACCTACGTAGCGTCGTGAAACCACCAAAAACGACGTCATCTAACGAGATAGTGTTGTTTTATTGCGAGTACGAAACTGCGATAGGTAAAATGTTGTGAAAGCACACAAAACGGCATGAACAAGCCAAATACTGCGTGTTGTACCGTTACAAGTGCGAAACTGCTATGTTGTGACATTCTCGGTAAAGCGCATGCAAGTATCGTGAAACCTTAAAGAACGATGTCCTTTAGCGAGATACAGCGTTCTGTACTGTAATAAGTTGGTGAGAAACTGTGAGGTCAAGCAAATATCGTAATTGTGAACGAAACAGTGTAATTGAGCGTCTTTAGATGCAAGTGCGAATGTTAGGTTAGGTTCACATATCAACCGTCGTAAAACCGCAATAAACAATGTCACTTAGTGAGATGTAGTGTTTTTCAACATTACAAGTCGGGAACTACGATATCTAATGTGAAAGCGCTTGAAACCGTCGTAATGTTGTAGAAAGCAATGTAAAGTAGCGAGTAAAACGTTTTCTGACGATAGAAGTGCGAAGGTTATGTTAGGCTGAGTTATGTTAGTTTAACCTACGTAGCGTCGTGAAACCACCAAAAACGACGTCATCTAACGAGATAGTGTTGTTTTATTGCGAGTACGAAACTGCGATAGGTGAAATGCTGTGAAAGCACACAAAACGGCATGAACAAGCCAAATACTGCGTGTTCTACCGTTACAAGTGCGAAACTGCTATATTGTGATATTCTCGTTAAAGCGCATGCAAGCATCGTGAAACCTTAAAGACCAATGTCATTTAGCGAGATACAGCGTTCTGTACTGCAATAGGTTGGTGAAAAACTGTGAGGTTATGCAAATATCGTAATTGTGAACGAAACAGTGTAATAGAGCGTTTTTCAATACAAGTACGAATGTTAGGTTAGGTTAAGATATGAACCGTCGTAAAACCGTATTAAACAATGTCACTTAGTGAGATGCAGTGTTTTTCACAATTACAAGTCGGGAACTGCGATATCTAATGTGAAAGCGCTTGAAACCGTCGTAATGTTGTAGAAAGCAATGTAAAGTAGCGAGTAAAACGTTTTCTAACGATAGAAGTGCGAAGGTTATGTTAGGTTGAGTTATGTTAGTTTAAGCTAGGTAGCGTCGTGAAACCACCAAAAACGACGTCATCTAACGAGATAGTGTTGTTTTATTGCGAGTACGAAAATGCGATAGGTAAAATGTTGTGAAAGCACACAAAACGGCATGAACAAGCCAAATACTGCGTGTTGTACCGTTACAAGTGCGAAACTGCTATGTTGTGACATTCTCGGTAAAGCGCATGCAAGTATCGTGAAACCTTAAAGAACGATGTCATTTAGCGAGATACAGCGTTCTGTACTGTAATAAGTTGGTGAGAAACTGTGAGGTCAAGCAAATATCGTAATTGTGAACGAAACAGTGTAATTGAGCGTCTTTAGATACAAGTGTGAATGTTAGGTTAGGTTCACATATCAACCGTCGTAAAACCGCAATAAACAATCTCACTTAGTGAGATGTAGTGTTTTTCAACATTACAAGTCGGGAACTACGATATCTAATGTGAAAGCGCATGAAACCGTCGTAATCTTGTAGAAAACATTGTAAAGTTGCGAATAAAACGTTTTCTAACGATAGAAGTGCGAAGGTTAGGTTAGGTTAGGTTAGGTTAAGCTAGGTAGCGTCGTGAAACTACCAAAAACGACGTCATCTAACGAGATAGTGTTGTTTTATTGCGAGTATTAAACTGCGATAGGTGAAATGTTGTGAAAGCACACAAAACGGAATGAACAAGCCAAATACTGCGTGTCCTACTGTTACAAGTGCGAAACTGCTATATTGTGATATTCTCGTTAAAGCGCATGCAACCATCGTGAAACCTTAAAGAACAATGTCATTTAGCGAGATACAGCGTTCTGTACTGCAATAAGTTGGTGAAAAACTGTGAGGTTATGCAAATATCGTAATTGTGAACAAAACAGTGTAATAGAGCGTTTTTAGATACAAGTGCGAATGTTAGGTTAGGTTAAGATATGAACCGTCGTAAAACCGCATTAAACAATGTCAATTAGTGAGATGCAGTGTTTTTCACCATTAAAAGTGGGGAACTGCGATATCTAATGTGAAAGCGCTTGCAACCGTCGTTAGGTTAGGTTAGGTTAGGTTAGGTTAGGTTATGTTTGGTTAGGTTAGGTTAGGTTAGGTTAGGTTAGATTAGGTTAGGTTGGGTTGAGTTGGGTTGGGTTAGGTTAGGTTAGGTTAGGTTGGGCTAGGTTAGGTTAGGTTAGGTTACGTTAGGTTAGGTTAGGTTACGTTAGGTTAGGTTAGGTTAGGGTACGTTAGGTTAGGTTAGGTTAGGTAAGGATAATTTGGTTAGGTTAGGTAAGGTTAGATTAGGTTAGGTTAGGTTGGGTTGGGTGTTGTTGGGTTGGGTTGGGTTGGGTTAGGTTGGGTTAGGTTAGGTTAGGTTACGTTAGGTTAGGTTAGGTTAGGTTAGGTTAGGTTACGTTAGGTTATGTTAGGTTAGGTTAGGTTACGTTAGGTTAGGTTAGGTCAGGTAAGGTTAGGTTACGTTAGAATAGGTTAGGTTAGGTTAGGTTACGTTAGGTTAGGTTAAGTTAGGTTAGGTTAGGTTTGATTAGGTTAGGTTAGGTTAGCTTAGGTTAGGTTAGGTTGGGTTGGGTTGGGTTAGGTTGGGTTAGGTTAGGTTAGGTTAGGTTGGGTTAGGTTAGGTTAGTTTAGGTTAGGTTAGGTTAGGTTGGGTTGGGTTGGGTTAGGTTAGGTTAGGTTAGGTTAGGTAAGGTTAGGTTAGGTTAGGTTAGGTTACGTTAGGTTAAGGTATGAACCGTCGTAAAACCGCATTAAACAATGTCACTTAGTGAGATGCAGTGTTTTTCACCTTTACAAGTTGGGAACTGCGATATCTAATGTGAAAGCGCATGAAACCGTCGTAATCTTGTAGAAAACATTGTAAAGTTGCGAGTAAAACGTTTTCTAACGATACAAGTGCGAAGGTTAGGTTAGGTTAGGTTACTTTAAGCTAGGTAGCGTCGTGAAACTACCAAAAACGACGTCATCTAACGAGATAGTGTTGTTTTATTGCGAGTATTAAACTGCGATAGGTGAAATGTTGTGAATGCACACAAAACGGCATGAACAAGCCAAATACTGCGTGTTCTACCGTTACAAGTGCGAAACTGCTATATTGTGATATTCTCGTTAAAGCGCATGCAAGCATCGTGAAACCTTAAAGAGCAATGTCATTTAGCGAGATACAGCGTTCTGTACTGCAATAAGTTGGTGAAAAACTGTGAGGTTATGCAAATATCGTAAATGTGAACGAAACAGTGTAATAGAGCGTTTTTCAATACAAGTACGAATGTTAGGTTAGGTTAAGATATGAACCGTCGTAAAACCGCATTAAACAATGTCACTTAGTGAGATGCAGTGTTTCTCACAATTACAAGTCGGGAACTGCGATATCTAATGTGAAAGCGCTTGCAAACGTCGTTAGGTTAGGTTAGGTTAGGTTACGTTAGGTTAGGTTTGGTTAGGTTAGGTTAGGTTAGGTTATGTTAGGTTAGGTTGGGTTAGGTTAGGTTAGGTTACGTTAGGTTAAGGTATGAACCGTCGTAAAACCGCAATAAACAATGTCACTTAGTGAGATGCAGTGTTTTTCACCTTTACAAGTTGGAACTGCGATATCTAATGTGAAAGCGCTTGAAACCGTCGTAATGTTGTAGAAAGCAATGTAAAGTAGCGAGTAAAACGTTTTCTAACGATAGAAGTGCGAAGGTTATGTTAGGTTGAGTTATGTTAGTTTAAGCTAGGTAGCGTCGTGAAACCACCAAAAACGACGTCATCTAACGAGATAGTGTTGTTTTATTGCGAGTACGAAACTGCGATAGGTAAAATGTTGTGAAAGCACACAAAACGGCATGAACAAGCCAAATACTGCGTGTTGTACCGTTACAAGTGCGAAACTGCTATGTTGTGACATTCTCGGTAAAGCGCATGCAAGTATCGTGAAACCTTAAAGAACGATGTCATTTAGCGAGATACAGCGTTCTGTACTGTAATAAGTTGGTGAGAAACTGTGAGGTCAAGCAAATATCGTAATTGTGAACGAAACAGTGTAATTGAGCGTCTTTAGATACAAGTGCGAATGTTAGGTTAGGTTGACATATCAACCGTCGTAAAACCGCATTAAACAATGTCACTTAGTGAGATGCAGTGTTTTTCACCATTACAAGTCGGGAACTGCGATATCTAATGTGAAAGCGCTTGCAACCGTCGTTAGGTTAGGTTAGGTTAGGTTAGGTTAGGTTAGGTTTGGTTAGGTTAGGTTAGGTTAGGTTAGATTAGGTTAGGTTGGGTTGATTTGGGTTAGGTTAGGTTAGGTTAGGTTGGGTTAGGTTAGGTTAGGTTAGGTTGGGTTGGGTGTTGTTGGGTTGGGTTGGGTTGGGTTAGGTTGGGTTAGGTTACGTTAGGTTACGTTAGGGGACGTTAGGTTAGGTTAGGTTAGGTTAAGTTAGGTTATGTTAGGTTAGGTTAGGTTACGTTAGGTTAGGTTAGGTCAGGTAAGGTTAGGTTACGTTAGAATAGGTTAGTTTAGGTTAGGTTACGTTAGGTTAGGTTAAGTTAGGTTAGGTTAGGTTTTGTTAGGTTAGGTTAGGTTAGCTTAGGTTAGGTTAGGTTGGGTTGGGTTGGGTTAGGTTGGGTTAGGTTAGGTTAGGTTAGGTTAGGTTGGGTTAGATTAGTTTAGGTTAGGTTAGGTTAGGTTAGGTTGGGTTGGGTTGGCTTAGGTTAGGTTAGGGTGGTAAGGTTAGGTTAGGTTAGGTTAGGTTACGTTAGGTTAAGGTATGAACCGTCGTAAAACCGCATTAAACAATGTCACTTAGTAAGATGCAGTGTTTTTCACCTTTACAAGTTGGGAACTGCGATATCTAATGTGAAGGCGCTTGAAACCGTCGTAATGTTGTAGAAAGCAATGTAAAGTAGCGAGTAAAACGTTTTCTAACGATAGAAGTGCGAAAGTTATGTTAGGTTGAGTTATGTTAGTTTAAGCTAGATAGCGTCGTGAAACCACCAAAAACGACGTCATCTAACGAGATAGTGTTGTTTTATTGCGAGTACAAAACTGCGATAGGTAAAATGTTGTGAAAGCACACAAAACGGCATGAACAAGCCAAATACTGCGTGTTGTACCGTTACAAGTGCGAAACTGCTATGTTGTGACATTCTCGGTAAAGCGCATGCAAGTATCGTGAAACCTTAAAGAACGATGTCATTTAGCGAGATACAGCGTTGTGTACTGTAATACGTTGGTGAGAAACTGTGAGGTCAAGCAAATATCGTAATTGTGAACGAAACAGTGTAATTGAGCGTCTTTAGATACAAGTGCGAATGTTAGGTTAGGTTGACAAATCAACCGTCGTAAAACCGCATTAAACAATGTCACTTAGTGAGATGTAGTGTTTTTCAACATTACAAGTCGGGAACTACGATATCTAATGTGAAAGCGCATGAAACCGTCGTAATCTTGTATAAAACATTGTAAAGTGGCGAGTAAAACGTTTTGTAACGATAGAAGTGCGAAGGTTAGGTTAGGTTAGGTTAGTTTAAGCTAGGTAGCGTCGTGAAACTACAAAAAACGACGTCATCTAACGAGATAGTGTAGTTTTATTGCGAGTATTAAACTGCGATAGGTGAAATGTTGTGAAAGCACACAAAACGGCATGAACAAGCCAAATACTGCGTGTTCTACCGTTACAAGTGCGAAACTGCTATATTGTGATATTCTCGTTAAAGCGCATGCAAGCATCGTGAAACCTTAAAGAACAATGTCATTTAGCGAGATACAGCGTTCTGTACTGCAATAAGTTGGTGAAAAACTGTGAGGTTATGCAAATATTGTAATTGTGAACGAAACAGTGTAATAGAGCGTTTTTCAATAGAAGTACGAATGTTAGGTTAGGTTAAGATATGAACCGTCGTAAAACCGCATTAAAAAATGTCACTTAGTGAGATGCAGTGTTTTTCACCATTACAAGTCGGGAACTGCGACATCTAATGTGAAAGCGCTTGCAAACGTCGTTAGGTTAGGTTAGGTTAGGTTACGTTAGGTTAGGTTTGGTTAGGTTAGGTTAGGTTATGTTAGGTTAGGTTGGGTTAGGTTAGGTTAGGTTAGGTTAGGATATGAACCGCGCTAAAACCGCATTAAACAATGTCACTTAGTGAGATGCAGTGTTTTTCACCTTTACAAGTTGGGAACTGCGATATCTAAAGTGAAAGCGCTTGAAACCGTCGTAATGTTGTAGAAAGCAATGTAAAGTAGCGAGTAAAACGTTTTCTAACGATAGAAGTGCGAAGGTTATGTTGGGTTGAGTTATGTTAGTTTAAGCTAGGTAGCGTCGTGAAACCACCAAAAACGGCGTCATCTAACGAGATAGTGTTGTTTTATTGCGAGTACGAAACTGCGATAGGTAAAATGTTGTGAAAGCACACAAAACGGCATGAACAAGCCAAATACTGCGTGTTGTACCGTTACAAGTGCGAAACTGCAATGTTGTGACATTCTCGGTAAAGCGCATGCAAGTATCGTGAAACCTTAAAGAACGATGTAATTTAGCGAGATACAGCGTTGTGTACTGTAATAGGTTGGTGAGAAACTGTGAGGTTATGCAAATATCCTAATTGTGAACGAAACAGTGTAATAGAGCGTTTTTTAATACAAGTGCGAATGTTAGGTTAGGTTAAGATATGAACCGTCGTAAAACCGCATTAAACAATGTCACTTAGTGAGATGCAGTGTTTTTCACCATTACAAGTCGGGAACTGCGATATCTAATGTGAAAGCGCTTGCAAATGTCGTTAGGTTAGGTTAGGTTAGGTTAGGTTAGGTTAGGTTACGTTAGGTTAGGTTAGGTTAGGTTTGGTTAGGTTAGGTTAGGTTAGGTTAGGTTAGGGATGTTAGGTAAGGTTAGGTTAGGTTAGGCTAGGTTGGGTTAGGTAAGGTTAGGTTAGGTTAAGATATGAACCGCGCTAAAACCGCATTAAACAATGTCACTTAGTGAGATGCTGTGTTTTTCACCATCACAAGTCGGGAACTGCGATATCTAATGTGAAAGCGCTTGCAACCGTCGTTAGGTTAGGTTAGGTTAGGTTAGGTTAGGTTATGTTTGGTTAGGTTAGGTTAGGTTAGGTTAGGTTAGGTTAGATTAGGTTAGGTTGGGTTGAGTTGGGTTAGGTTAGGTTAGGTTAGGTTGGGCTAGGTTAGGTTAGGTTAGGTTACGTTAGGTTAGGTTAGGTTACGTTAGGTTAGGTTAGGTTAGGTTAGGTAAGGATAATTTGGTTAGGTTAGGTAAGGTTAGGTTAGGTTAGGTTAGGTTGGGTTGGGTGTTGTTGGGTTGGGTTGGGTTGGGTTAGGTTGGGTTAGGTTAGGTTAGGTTACGTTAGGTTAGGTTAGGTTAGGTTAGGTTACGTTAGGTTATGTTAGGTTAGGTTAGGTTACGTTAGGTTAGGTTAGGTCAGGTAAGGTTAGGTTACGTTAGAATAGGTTAGGTTAGGTTAGGTTACGTTAGGTTAGGTTAAGTTAGGTTAGGTTAGGTTTGATTAGGTTAGGTTAGGTTAGCTTAGGTTAGGTTAGGTTGGGTTGGGTTGGGTTAGGTTGGGTTAGGTTAGGTTAGGTTAGGTTAGGTTGGGTTAGGTTAGGTTAGTTTAGGTTAGGTTAGGTTAGGTTAGGTTAGGTTGGGTTGGGTTGGGTTAGGTTAGGTTAGGTTAGGTTTGGTTACGTTAGGTTAAGGTATGAACCGTCGTAAAACCGCATTAAACAATGTCACTTAGTGAGATGCAGTGTTTTTCACCTTTACAAGTTGGGAACTGCGATATCTAATGTGAAAGCGCATGAAACCGTCGTAATCTTGTAGAAAACATTGTAAAGTTGCGAGTAAAACGTTTTCTAACGATAGAAGTGCGAAGGTTATGTTAGGTTGAGTTATGTTAGTTTAAGCTAGGTAGCGTCGTGAAACCACCAAAAACGACGTCATCTAACGAGATAGTGTTGTTTTATTGCGAGTACGAAACTGCGATAGGTAAAATGTTGTGAAAGCACACAAAACGGCATGAACAAGCCAAATACTGCGTGTTGTACCGTTACAAGTGCGAAACTGCTATGTTGTGACATTCTCGGTAAAGCGCATGCAAGTATCGTGAAACCTTAAAGAACGATGTCATTTAGCGAGATACAGCGTTCTGTACTGTAATAAGTTGGTGAGAAACTGTGAGGTCAAGCAAATATCGTAATTGTGAACGAAACAGTGTAATTGAGCGTCTTTAGATACAAGTGGGAATGTTAGGTTAGGTTGACATATCAACCGTCGTAAAACCGCATTAAACAATGTCACTTAGTGAGATGCAGTGTTTTTCACCATTACAAGTCGGGAACTGCGATATCTAATGTGAAAGCACTTGCAACCGTCGTTAGGTTAGGTTAGGTTAGGTTAGGTTAGGTTACGTTAGGTTACGTTAGGTTAGGTTTGGTTAGGTTAGGTTAGGTTAGGTTAGGTTATGTTAGGTTAGGTTGGGTTAGGTTAGGTTAGGTTACGTTAGGTTAAGGTATGAATCGTCGTAAAACCGCAATAAACAATGTCACTTAGTGAGATGCAGTGTTTTTCAACTTTACAAGTTGGGAACTGCGATATCTAATGTGAAAGCGCTTGAAATCGTCGTAATGTTGTAGAAAGCAATGTAAAGTAGCGAGTAAAACGTTTTCTAACGATAGAAGTGCGAAAGTTATGTTAGGTTGAGCTACGTAGCGTCGTGAAACCACCAAAAACGACGTCATCTAACGAGATAGTGTTGTTTTATTGCGAGTATTAAACTGCGATAGGTGAAATGTTGTGAAAGCACACAAAACGGCATGAACAAGCCAAATACTGCGTGTTCTATCGTTACAAGTGCGAAACTGCTATATTGTGATATTCTCGTTAAAGCGCATGCAAGCATCGTGAAACCTTAAAGAACAATGTCATTTAGCGAGATACAGCGTTCTGTACTGCAATAAGTTGGTGAAAAACTGTGAGGTTATGCAAATATTGTAATTGTGAACGAAACAGTGTAATAGAGCGTTTTTCAATACAAGTAAGAATGTTAGGTTAGGTTAAGATATGAACCGTCGTAAAACCGCATTAAAAAATGTCACTTAGTGAGATGCAGTGTTTTTCACCATTACAAGTCGGGAACTGCGACATCTAATGTGAAAGCGCTTGCAAACGTCGTTAGGTTAGGTTAGGTTAGGTTAGGTTAGGTTAGGTTACGTTAGGTTAGGTTTGGTTAGGTTAGGTTAGGTTATGTTAGGTTAGGTTGGGTTAGGTTAGGTTAGGTTAGGTTAGGATATGAACCGCGCAAAAACCGCATTAAACAATGTCACTTAGTGAGATGCAGTGTTTTTCACCTTTACAAGTTGGGAACTGCGATATCTAATGTGAAAGCGCTTGAAACCGTCGTAATGTTGTAGAAAGCAATGTAAAGTAGCGAGTAAAACGTTTTCTAATGATAGAAGTGCGAAGGTTATGCTAGGTTGAGTTATGTTAGTTTAAGCTAGGTAGCGTCGTGAAACCACCAAAAACGGCGTCATCTAACGAGATAGTGTTGTTTTATTGCGAGTACGAAACTGCGATAGGTAAAATGTTGTGAAAGCACACAAAACGGCATGAACAAGCCAAATACTGCGTGTTGTACCGTTACAAGTGCGAAACTGCTATGTTGTGACATTCTCGGTAAAGCGCATGCAAGTATCGTGAAACCTTAAAGAACGATGTCATTTAGCGAGATACAGCGTTCTGTACTGCAATAAGTTGGTGAAAAACTGTGAGGTTATGCAAATATCGTAATTGTGAACGAAACAGTGTAATAGAGCGTTTTTCAATACAAGTACGAATGTTAGGTTAGGTTAAGATATGAACCGTCGTAAAACCGCTATAAACAATGTCACTTAGTGAGATGCAGTGTTTTTCACCATTACAAGTCGGGAACTGCGATATCTAGTGTGAAAGCGCTTGCAAACGTCGTTAGGTTAGGTTAGGTTAGGTTAGGTTAGGTTAGGTTAGGTTACGTTAGGTTAGGTTTGGTTAGGTTAGGTTAGGTTAGGTTAGGTTGTTAGGTTAGGTTGGGTTAGGTTAGGTTAGGTTACGTTAGGTTAAGGTATGAACCGTCGTAAAACCGCATTAAACAATGTCACTTAGTGAGATGCAGTGTTTTTCACCTTTACAAGTTGGGAACTGCGATATCTAATGTGAAAGCGCTTGAAACCGTCGTAATGTTGTAGAAAGCAATGTAAAGTAGCGAGTAAAACGTTTTCTAACGATAGAAGTGCGAAGGTTATGTTAGGCTGAGTTATGTTAGTTTAAGCTACGTAGCGTCGTGAAACCACCAAAAACGACGTCATCTAACGAGATAGTGTTGTTTTATTGCGAGTACGAAACTGCGAAAGGTAAAATGTTGTGAAAGCACACAAAACGGCATGAACAAGCCAAATACTGCGTGTTGTACCGTTACAAGTGCGAAACTGCTATGTTGTGACATTCTCGGTAAAGCGCATGCAAGTATCGTGAAACCTTAAAGAACGATGTCCTTTAGCGAGATACAGCGTTCTGTACTGTAATAAGTTGGTGAGAAACTGTGAGGTCAAGCAAATATCGTAATTGTGAACGAAACAGTGTAATTGAGCGTCTTTAGATGCTAGTGCGAATGTTAGGTTAGGTTCACATATCAACCGTCGTAAAACCGCATTAAACAATGTCACTTAGTGAGATGTAGTGTTTTTCAACATTACAAGTCGGGAACTACGATATCTAATGTGAAAGCGCATGAAACCGTCGTAATCTTGTAGAAAACATTGTGAAGTTGCGAGTAAAACGTTTTCTAACGATACAAGTGCGAAGGTTAGGTTAGGTTAGGTTAGTTTAAGCTAGGTAGCGTCGAAAAACTACCAAAAACGACGTCATCTAACGAGATAGTGTTGTTTTATTGCGAGTATTAAACTGCGATAGGTGAAATGCTGTGAAAGCACACAAAACGGCACGAACAAGCCAAATACTGCGTGTTCTACCGTTACAAGTGCGAAACTGCTATATTGTGATATTCTCGTTAAAGCGCATGCAAGCATCGTGAAACCTTAAAGAACAATGTCATTTAGCGAGATACAGCGTTCTGTACTGCAATAGGTTGGTGAAAAACTGTGAGGTTATGCAAATATCGTAATTGTGAACGAAACAGTGTAATAGAGCGTTTTTCAATACAAGTACGAATGTTAGGTTAGGTTAAGATATGAACCGTCGTAAAACCGTATTAAACAATGTCACCTAGTGAGATGCAGTGTTTTTCACAATTACAAGTCGGGAACTGCGATATCTAATGTGAAAGCGCTTGAAACCGTCGTAATGTTGTAGAAAGCAATGTAAAGTAGCGAGTAAAACGTTTTCTAACGATAGAAGTGCGAAGGTTATGTTAGGTTGAGTTATGTTAGTTTAAGCTAGGTAGCGTCGTGAAACCACCAAAAACGACGTCATCTAACGAGATAGTGTTGTTTTATTGCGAGTACGAAAATGCGATAGGTAAAATGTTGTGAAAGCACACAAAACGGCATGAACAAGCCAAATACTGCGTGTTGTACCGTTACAAGTGCGAAACTGCTATGTTGTGACATTCTCGGTAAAGCGCATGCAAGTATCGTGAAACCTTAAAGAACGATGTCATTTAGCGAGATACAGCGTTCTGTACTGTAATAAGTTGGTGAGAAACTGTGAGGTCAAGCAAATATCGTAATTGTGAACGAAACAGTGTAATTGAGCGTCTTTAGATACAAGTGTGAATGTTAGGTTAGGTTGACATATCAACCGTCGTAAAACCGCAATAAACAATCTCACTTAGTGAGATGTAGTGTTTTTCAACATTACAAGTCGGGAACTACGATATCTAATGTGAAAGCGCATGAAACCGTCGTAATCTTGTAGAAAACATTGTAAAGTTGCGAATAAAACGTTTTCTAACGATAGAAGTGCGAAGGTTAGGTTAGGTTAGGTTAGGTTAAGCTAGGTAGCGTCGTGAAACTACCAAAAACGACGTCATCTAACGAGATAGTGTTGTTTTATTGCGAGTATTAAACTGCGATAGGTGAAATGTTGTGAAAGCACACAAAACGGAATGAACAAGCCAAATACTGCGTGTCCTACTGTTACAAGTGCGAAACTGCTATATTGTGATATTCTCGTTAAAGCGCATGCAAGCATTGTGAAACCTTAAAGAAAAATGTCATTTAGCGAGATACAGCGTTCTGTACTGCAATAAGTTGGTGAAAAACTGTGAGGTTATGCAAATATCGTAATTGTGAACAAAACAGTGTAATAGAGCGTTTTTAGATACGAGTGCGAATGTTAGGTTAGGTTAAGATATGAACCGTCGTAAAACCGCATTGAGATGCAGTGTTTTTCACCATTAAAAGTGGGGAACTGCGATATCTAATGTGAAAGCGCTTGCAACCGTCGTTAGGTTAGGTTAGGTTAGGTTAGGTTAGGTTATGTTTGGTTAGGTTAGGTTAGGTTAGGTTAGGTTAGATTAGGTTAGGTTGGGTTGAGTTGGGTTGGGTTAGGTTAGGTTAGGTTAGGTTGGGCTAGGTTAGGTTAGGTTACGTTAGGTTAGGTTAGGTTACGTTAGGTTAGGTTAGGTTAGGTTACGTTAGGTTAGGTTAGGTTAGGTAAGGATAATTTGGTTAGGTTAGGTAAGGTTAGATTAGGTTAGGTTAGGTTGGGTTGGGTGTTGTTGGGTTGGGTTGGGTTGGGTTAGGTTGGGTTAGGTTAGGTTAGGTTACGTTAGGTTAGGTTAGGTTAGGTTAGGTTACGTTAGGTTATGTTAGGTTAGGTTAAGTTACGTTAGGTTAGGTTAGGTCAGGTAAGGTTAGGTTACGTTAGAATAGGTTAGGTTAGGTTAGGTTACGTTAGGTTAGGTTAAGTTAGGTTAGGTTAGGTTTGATTAGGTTAGGTTAGGTTAGCTTAGGTTAGGTTAGGTTGGGTTGGGTTGGGTTAGGTTGGGTTAGGTTAGGTTAGGTTAGATTAGGTTGGGTTAGGTTAGGTTAGTTTAGGTTAGGTTAGGTTAGGTTAGGTTGGGTTGGGTTGGGTTAGGTTAGGTTAGGTTAGGTTAGGTAAGGTTAGGTTAGGTTAGGTTAGGTTACGTTAGGTTAAGGTATGAACCGTCGTAAAACCGCATTAAACAATGTCACTTAGTGAGATGCAGTGTCTTTCACCTTTACAAGTTGGGAACTGCGATATCTAATGTGAAAGCGCATGAAACCGTCGTAATCTTGTAGAAAACATTGTAAAGTTGCGAGTAAACCGTTTTCTAACGATAGAAGTGCGAAGGTTAGGTTAGGTTAGGTTACTTTAAGCTAGGTAGCGTCGTGAAACTACCAAAAACGACGTCATCTAACGAGATAGTGTTGTTTTATTGCGAGTATTAAACTGCGATAGGTGAAATGTTGTGAATGCACACAAAACGGCATGAACAAGCCAAATACTGCGTGTTCTACCGTTACAAGTGCGAAACTGCTATATTGTGATATTCTCGTTAAAGCGCATGCAAGCATCGTGAAACCTTAAAGAGCAATGTCATTTAGCGAGATACAGCGTTCTGTACTGCAATAAGTTGGTGAAAAACTGTGAGGTTATGCAAATATCGTAAATGTGAACGAAACAGTGTAATAGAGCGTTTTTCAATACAAGTACGAATGTTAGGTTAGGTTAAGATATGAACCGTCGTAAAACCGCATTAAACAATGTCACTTAGTGAGATGCAGTGTTTCTCACAATTACAAGTCGGGAACTGCGATATCTAATGTGAAAGCGCTTGCAAACGTCGTTAGGTTAGGTTAGGTTAGGTTACGTTAGGTTAGGTTTGGTTAGGTTAGGTTAGGTTAGGTTATGTTAGGTTAGGTTGGGTTAGGTTAGGTTAGGTTACGTTAGGTTAAGGTATGAACCGTCGTAAAACCGCAATAAACATTGTCACTTAGTGAGATGCAGTGTTTTTCACCTTTACAAGTTGGAACTGCGATATCTAATGTGAAAGCGCTTGAAACCGTCGTAATGTTGTAGAAAGCAATGTAAAGTAGCGAGTAAAACGTTTTCTAACGATAGAAGTGCGAAGGTTATGTTAGGTTGAGTTATGTTAGTTTAAGCTAGGTAGCGTCGTGAAACCACCAAAAACGACGTCATCTAACGAGATAGTGTTGTTTTATTGCGAGTACGAAACTGCGATAGGTAAAATGTTGTGAAAGCACACAAAACGGCATGAACAAGCCAAATACTGCGTGTTGTACCGTTACAAGTGCGAAACTGCTATGTTGTGACATTCTCGGTAAAGCGCATGCAAGTATCGTGAAACCTTAAAGAACGATGTCATTTAGCGAGATACAGCGTTCTGTACTGTAATAAGTTGGTGAGAAACTGTGAGGTCAAGCAAATATCGTAATTGTGAACGAAACAGTGTAATTGAGCGTCTTTAGATACAAGTGCGAATGTTAGGTTAGGTTAAGATATGAACCGTCGTAAAACCGCATTAAACAATGTCACTTAGTGAGATGCAGTGTTTTTCACCATTACAAGTCGGGAACTGCGATATCTAATGTGAAAGCGCTTGCAAATGTCGTTAGGTTAGGTTAGGTTAGGTTAGGTTAGGTTAGGTTAGGTTAGGTTAGGTTAGGTTTGGTTAGGTTAGGTTAGGTTAGGTTAGGTTAGGGATGTTAGGTAAGGTTAGGTTAGGTTAGGCTAGGTTGGGTTAGGTAAGGTTAGGTTAGGTTAAGATATGAACCGCGCTAAAACCGCATTAAACAATGTCACTTAGTGAGATGCTGTGTTTTTCACCATTACAAGTCGGGAACTGCGATATCTAATGTGAAAGCGCATGAAACCGTCGTAATATTGTAGAAAACATTGTAAAGTAGCGAATAAAACGTTTTATAACGATAGAAGTGCGAAGGTTCGGTTAGTTTGAGCTAGGTAGCGTCGTGAAACCACCAAAAACGATGTCATCTAACGAGATAGTGTTGTTTTATTGCGAGTACGAAACTGCGATAGGTAAAATATTGGGAAAGCACACAAAATGGCATGAACTAGCCAGATACTGCGTCTTGTGCCGTTACAAGTGCGAAACTGCTTTAATGTGATATTCTCGTTAAAGCGCATGCAAGTATCGTGAAACCTTAAAGAACGATGTCATTTAGCGAGATACAGCGTTCTGTACTGTAATTAGTTGGTGAGAAACTGTGAGGTCAAGCAAATATCGTAATTGTGAACGAAACAGTGTAATTGAGCGTATTTAGATACAAGTGCGAATGTTAGGTCAGGTTGAGATATCAACCGTCGTAAAACCGCATTAAACAATGTCACTTAGTGAGATGCAGTGTTTTTCACCATTACAAGTCGGGAACTGCGATATCTAGTGTGAAAGCGCTTGCAAACGTCGTTAGGTTAGGTTAGGTTAGGTTAGGTTAGGTTAGGTTACGTTAGGTTAGGTTTGGTTAGGTTAGGTTAGGTTAGGTTAGGTTGTTAGGTTAGGTCGGGTTAGGTTAGGTTAGGTTACGTTAGGTTAAGGTATGAACCGTCGTAAAACCGCATTAAACAATGTCACTTAGTGAGATGCAGTGTTTTTCACCTTTACAAGTTGGGAACTGCGATATCTAATGTGAAAGCGCTTGAAACCATCGTATTGTTGTAGAAAGCAATGTAAAGTAGCGAGTAAAACGTTTTCTAACGATAGAAGTGCGAAGGTTATGTTAGGCTGAGTTATGTTAGTTTAAGCTACGTAGCGTCGTGAAACCACCAAAAACGACGTCATCTAACGAGATAGTGTTGTTTTATTGCGAGTACGAAACTGCGATAGGTAAAATGTTGTGAAAGCACACAAAACGGCATGAACAAGCCAAATACTGCGTGTTGTACCGTTACAAGTGCGAAACTGCTATGTTGTGACATTCTCGGTAAAGCGCATGCAAGTATCGTGAAACCTTAAAGAACGATGTCCTTTAGCGAGATACAGCGTTCTGTACTGTAATAAGTTGGTGAGAAACTGTGAGGTCAAGGAAATATCGTAATTGTGAACGAAACAGTGTAATTGAGCGTCTTTAGATACAAGTGCGAATGTTAGGTTAGGTTCACATATCAACCGTCGTAAAACCGCATTAAACAATGTCACTTAGTGAGATGTAGTGTTTTTCAACATTACAAGTCGGGAACTACGATATCTAATGTGAAAGCGCATGAAACCGTCGTAATCTTGTAGAAAACATTGTGAAGTTGCGAGTAAAACGTTTTCTAACGATACAAGTGCGAAGGTTAGGTTAGGTTAGGTTAGTTTAAGCTAGGTAGCGTCGAAAAACTACCAAAAACGACGTCATCTAACGAGATAGTGTTGTTTTATTGCGAGTATTAAACTGCGATAAGTGAAATGCTGTGAAAGCACACAAAACGGCATGAACAAGCCAAATACTGCGTGTTCTACCGTTACAAGTGCGAAACTGCTATATTGTGATATTCTCGTTAAAGCGCATGCAAGCATCGTGAAACCTTAAAGAACAATGTCATTTAGCGAGATACAGCGTTCTGTACTGCAATAAGTTGGTGAAAAACTGTGAGGTTATGCAAATATCGTAATTGTGAACGAAACAGTGTAATAGAGCGTTTTTCAATACAAGTACGAATGTTAGGTTAGGTTAGGATATGAACCGTCATAAAACCGCATTAAAAAATGTCACTTAGTGAGATGCAGTGTTTTTCACCATTACAAGTCGGGAACTGCGATATCTAATGTGAAAGCGCTTGCAAACGTCGTTAGGTTAGGTTAGGTTAGGTTAGGTTAGGTTAGGTTAGGTTACGTTAGGTTAGGTTTGGTTAGGTTAGGTTAGGTTAGGTTCTTTTAGGTTAGGTTGGGTTAGGTTAGGTTAGGTTACGTTAGGTTAAGGTATGAACCGTCGTAAAACCGCATTAAACAATGTCACTTAGTGAGATGCAGTGTTTTTCACCTTTACAAGTTGGGAACTGCGATATCTAATGTGAAAGCGCTTGAAACCGTCGTAATGTTGTAGAAAGCAATGTAAAGTAGCGAGTAAAACGTTTTCTAACGATAGAAGTGCGAAGGTTATGTTAGGTTGAGTTATGTTAGTTTAAGCTAGGTAGCGTCGTGAAACCACCAAAAACGACGTCATCTAACGAGATAGTGTTTTTTATTGCGAGTACGAAACTGCGATAGGTAAAATGTTGTGAAAGCACACAAAACGGCATGAACAAGCCAAATACTGCGTGTTGTACCGTTATAAGTGCGAAACTGCTATGTTGTGACATTCTCGGTAAAGCGCATGCAAGTATCGTGAAACCTTAAAGAACGATGTCATTTAGCGAGATACAGCGTTCTGTACTGTAATAAGTTGGTGAGAAACTGTGAGGTCAAGCAAATATCGTAATTGTGAACGAAACAGTGTAATTGAGCGTCTTTAGATACAAGTGCGAATGTTAGGTTAGGTTGACATATCAACCGTCGTAAAACCGCAATAAACAATCTCACTTAGTGAGATGTAGTGTTTTTCAACATTACAAGTCGGGAACTACGATATCTAATGTGAAAGCGCATGAAACCGTCGTAATCTTGTAGAAAACATTGTAAAGTTACGAATAAAACGTTTTCTAACGATAGAAGTGCGAAGGTTAGGTTAGGTTAGGTTAGGTTAAGCTAGGTAGCGTCGTGAAACTACCAAAAACGACGTCATCTAACGAGATAGTGTTGTTTTATTGCGAGTATTAAACTGCAATAGGTGAAATGTTGTGAAACCACACAAAACGGAATGAACAAGCCAAATACTGCGTGTTCTACTGTTACAAGTGCGAAACTGCTATATTGTGATATTCTCGTTAAAGCGCATGCAAGCATCGTGAAACCTTGAAGAACAATGTCATTTAGCGAGATACAGCGTTCTGTACTACAATAAGTTGGTGAAAAACTGTGAGGTTATGCAAATATCGTAATTGTGAACGAAACAGTGTAATAGAGCGTTTTTCAATACAAGTACGAATGTTAGGTTAGGTTAAGATATGAACCGTCGTAAAACCGCTATAAACAATGTCACTTAGTGAGATGCAGTGTTTTTCACCATTACAAGTCGGGAACTGCGATATCTAGTGTGAAAGCGCTTGCAAACGTCGTTAGGTTAGGTTAGGTTAGGTTAGGTTAGGTTACTCTAGGTTAGGTTTGGTTAGGTTAGGTTAGGTTAGGTTATGTTAGGTTAGGTTGGGTTAGGTTAGGTTAGGTTACGTTAGGGTAAGGTATGAACCGTCGTAAAACCGCAATAAACAATGTCACTTAGTGAGATGCAGTGTTTTTCACCTTTACAAGTTGGGAACTGCGATATCTAATGTGAAAGCGCTTGAAACCGTCGTAATGTTGTAGAAAGCAATGTAAAGTAGCGAGTAAAACGTTTTCTAACGATAGAAGTGCGAAGGTTATGTTAGGTTGAGTTATGTTAGTTTAAGCTAGGTAGCGTCGTGAAACCACCAAAAACGACGTCATCTAACGAGATAGTGTTGTTTTATTGCGAGTACGAAACTGCGATAGGTAAAATGTTGTGAAAGCACACAAAACGGCATGAACAAGCCAAATACTGCGTGTTGTACCGTTATAAGTGCGAAACTGCTATGTTGTGACATTCTCGGTAAAGCGCATGCAAGTATCGTGAAACCTTAAAGAACGATGTCATTTAGCGAGATACAGCGTTCTGTACTGTAATAAGTTGGTGAGAAACTGTGAGGTCAAGCAAATATCGTAATTGTGAACGAAACAGTGTAATTGAGCGTCTTTAGATACAAGTGCGAATGTTAGGTTAGGTTGACATATCAACCGTCGTAAAACCGCAATAAACAATCTCAATTAGTGAGATGTAGTGTTTTTCAACATTACAAGTCGGGAACTACGATATCTAATGTGAAAGCGCATGAAACCGTCGTAATCTTGTAGAAAACATTGTAAAGTTGCGAATAAAACGTTTTCTAACGATAGAAGTGCGAAGGTTAGGTTAGGTTAGGTTAGGTTAAGCTAGGTAGCGTCGTGAAACTACCAAAAACGACGTCATCTAACGAGATAGTGTTGTTTTATTGCGAGTATTAAACTGCAATAGGTGAAATGTTGTGAAAGCACACAAAACGGAATGAACAAGCCAAATACTGCGTGTCCTACTGTTACAAGTGCGAAACTGCTATAATGTGATATTCTCGTTAAAGCGCATGCAAGCATCGTGAAACCTTAAAGAACGATGTCATTTAGCGAGATACAGCGTTCTGTACTGCAATAAGTTGGTGAAAAACTGTGAGGTTATGCAAATATCGTAATTGTGAACGAAACAGTGTAATAGAGCGTTTTTCAATACAAGTACGAATGTTAGGTTAGGTTAAGATATGAACCGTCGTAAAACCGCTATAAACAATGTCACTTAGTGAGATGCAGTGTTTTTCACCATTACAAGTCGGGAACTGCGATATCTAGTGTGAAAGCGCTTGCAAACGTCGTTAGGTTAGGTTAGGTTAGGTTAGGTTAGGTTACGTTAGGTTAGGTTTGGTTAGGTTAGGTTAGGTTAGGTTAGGTTGTTAGGTTAGGTTGGGTTAGGTTAGGTTAGGTTACGTTAGGTTAAGGTATGAACCGTCGTAAAACCGCATTAAACAATGTCACTTAGTGAGATGCAGTGTTTTTCACCTTTACAAGTTGGGAACTGCGATATCTAATGTGAAAGCGCTTGAAACCGTCGTAATGTTGTAGAAAGCAATGTAAAGTAGCGAGTAAAACGTTTTCTAACGATAGAAGTGCGAAGGTTATGTTAGGCTGAGTTATGTTAGTTTAAGCTACGTAGCGTCGTGAAACCACCAAAAACGACGTCATCTAACGAGATAGTGTTGTTTTATTGCGAGTACGAAACTGCGATAGGTAAAATGTTGTGAAAGCACACAAAACGGCATGAACAAGCCAAATACTGCGTGTTGTACCGTTACAAGTGCGAAACTGCTATGTTGTGACATTCTCGGTAAAGCGCATGCAAGTATCGTGAAACCTTAAAGAACGATGTCCTTTAGCGAGATACAGCGTTCTGTACTGTAATAAGTTGGTGAGAAACTGTGAGGTCAAGCAAATATCGTAATTGTGAACGAAACAGTGTAATTGAGCGTCTTTAGATACAAGTGCGAATGTTAGGTTAGGTTCACATATCAACCGTCGTAAAACCGCATTAAACAATGTCACTTAGTGAGATGTAGTGTTTTTCAACATTACAAGTCGGGAACTACGATATCTAATGTGAAAGCGCAAGAAACCGTCGTAATCTTGTAGAAAACATTGTGAAGTTGCGAGTAAAACGTTTTCTAACAATACAAGTTCGAAGGTTAGGTTAGGTTAGGTTAGTTTAAGCTAGGTAGCGTCGAAAAACTACCAAAAACGACGTCATCTAACGAGATAGTGTTGTTTTATTGCGAGTATTAAACTGCGATAGGTGAAATGTTGTGAAAGCACACAAAACGGCATGAACAAGCCAAATACTGCGTGTTCTACCGTTACAAGTGCGAAACTGCTATATTGTGATATTCTCGTTAAAGCGCATGCAAGCATCGTGAAACCTTAAAGAACAATGTCATTTAGCGAGATACAGCGTTCTGTACTGCAATAAGTTGGTGAAAAACTGTGAGGTTATGCAAATATCGTAATTGTGAACGAAACAGTGTAATAGAGCGTTTTTCAATACAAGTACGAATGTTGGGTTAGGTTAAGATATGAACCGTCGTAAAACCGCATTAAAAAATGTCACTTAGTGAGATGCAGTGTTTTTCACCATTACAAGTCGGGAACTGCGATATCTAATGTGAAAGCGCTTGCAAACGTCGTTAGGTTAGGTTAGGTTAGGTTAGGTTAGGTTACTCTAGGTTAGGTTTGGTTAGGTTAGGTTAGGTTAGGTTATGTTAGGTTAGGTTGGGTTAGGTTAGGTTACGTTAGGTTAAGGTATGAACCGTCGTAAAACCGCATTAAACAATGTCACTTAGTGAGATGCAGTGTTTTTCACCTTTACAAGTTGGGAACTGCGATATCTAATGTGAAAGCGCATGAAACCGTCGTAATCTTGTAGAAAACATTGTAAAGTTGCGAGTAAAACGTTTTCTAACGATAGAAGTGCGAAGGTTAGGTTAGGTTAGGTTACTTTAAGCTAGGTAGCGTCGTGAAACTACCAAAAACGACGTCATCTAACGAGATAGTGTTGTTTTATTGCGAGTATTAAACTGCGATAGGTGAAATGTTGTGAATGCACACAAAACGGCATGAACAAGCCAAATACTGCGTGTTCTACCGTTACAAGTGCGAAACTGCTATATTGTGAAATTCTCGTTAAAGCGCATGCAAGCATCGTGAAACCTTAAAGAACAATGTCATTTAGCGAGATACAGCGTTCTGTACTGCAATAAGTTGGTGAAAAACTGTGAGGTTATGCAAATATCGTAATTGTGAACAAAACAGTGTAATAGAGCGTTTTTCAATACAAGTACGAATGTTAGGTTAGGTTAAGATATGAACCGTCGTAAAACCGCATTAAACAATGTCACTTAGTGAGATGCAGTGTTTTTCACAATTACAAGTCGGGAACTGCGATATCTAATGTGAAAGCGCTAGCAAACGTCGTTAGGTTAGGTTAGGTTAGGTTAGGTTAGGTTACGTTAGGTTAGGTTTGGTTAGGTTAGGTTAGGTTATGTTAGGTTAGGTTGGGTTAGGTTAGGTTGGGTTAGGTTAGGTTAGGTTACGTTAGGTTAAGGTATGAACCGTCGTAAAACCGCATTAAACAATGTCACTTAGTGAGATGCAGTGTTTTTCACCTTTACAAGTTGGGAACTGCGATATCTAATGTGAAAGCGCTTGAAACCGTCGTAATGTTGTAGAAAGCAATGTAAAGTAGCGAGTAAAACGTTTTCTAACGATAGAAGTGCGAAGGTTATGTTAGGTTAGGTTAGTTTAAGCTAGGTAGCGTCGTGAAACCACCAAAAACGACGTCATCTAACGAGATAGTGTTGTTTTATTGCGAGTACGAAACTGCGATAGGTAAAATGTTGTGAAAGCACACAAAACGGCATGAACAAGCCAAATACTGCGTGTTGTACCGTTACAAGTGCGAAACTGCTATGTTGTGACATTGTCGGTAAAGCGCATGCAAGTATCGTGAAACCTTAAAGAACGATGTCCTTTAGCGAGATACAGCGTTCTGTACTGTAATAAGTTGGTGAGAAACTGTGAGGTCAAGCAAATATCGTAATTGTGAACGAAACAGTGTAATTGAGCGTCTTTAGATACAAGTGCGAATGTTAGGTTAGGTTCACATATCAACCGTCGTAAAACCACATTAAACAATGTCACTTAGTGAGATGTAGTGTTTTTCAACATTACAAGTCGGGAACTGCGATATCTAATGTGAAAGCGCTTGCAAACGTCGTTAGGTTAGGTTAGGTTAGGTTAGGTTAGGTTAGGTTACGTTAGGTTAGGTTTGGTTAGGTTAGGTTAGGTTAGGTTATGTTAGGTTAGGTTGGGTTAGGTTAGGTTAAGTTACGTTAGGTTAAGGTATGAACCGTCGTAAAACCGCATTAAACAATGTCACTTAGTGAGATGCAGTGTTTTTCACCTTTACAAGTTGGGAACTGCGATATCTAATGTGAAAGCGCTTGAAACCGTCGTAATGTTGTAGAAAGCAATGTAAAGTAGCGAGTAAAACGTTTTCTAACGACAGAAGTGCGAAGGTTATGTTAGGTTGAGTTATGTTAGTTTAAGCTAGGTAGCGTCGTGAAACCACCAAAAACGACGTCATCTAACGAGATAGTGTTGTTTTATTGCGAGTACGAAACTGCGATAGGTAAAATGTTGTGAAAGCACACAAAACGGCATGAACAAGCCAAATACTGCGTGTTGTACCGTTATAAGTGCGAAACTGCTATGTTGTGACATTCTCGGTAAAGCGCATGCAAGTATCGTGAAACCTTAAAGAACGATGTCATTTAGCGAGATACAGCGTTCTGTACTGTAATAAGTTGGTGAGAAACTGTGAGGTCAAGCAAATATCGTAATTGTGAACGAAACAGTGTAATTGAGCGTCTTTAGATACAAGTGCGAATGTTAGGTTAGGTTAAGATATGAACCGTCGTAAAACCGCATTAAACAATGTCAATTAGTGAGATGCAGTGTTTTTCACCATTAAAAGTGGGGAACTGCGATATCTAATGTGAAAGCGCTTGCAAACGTCGTTAGGTTAGGTTAGGTTAGGTTAGGTTAGGTTAGGTTACGTTAGGTTAGGTTTGGTTAGGTTAGGTTAGGTTAGGTTAGGTTGTTAGGTTAGGTTGGGTTAGGTTAGGTTAGGTTACGTTAGGTTAAGGTATGAACCGTCGTAAAACCGCATTAAACAATGTCACTTAGTGAGATGCAGTGTTTTTCACCTTTACAAGTTGGGAACTGCGATATGTAATGTGAAAGCGCTTGAAACCGTCGTAATGTTGTAGAAAGCAATGTAAAGTAGCGAGTAAAACGTTTTCTAACGATAGAAGTGCGAAGGTTATGTTAGGCTGAGTTATGTTAGTTTAAGCTACGTAGCGTCGTGAAACCACCAAAAACGACGTCATCTAACGAGATAGTGTTGTTTTATTGCGAGTACGAAACTGCGATAGGTAAAATGTTGTGAAAGCACACAAAACGGCATGAACAAGCCAAATACTGCGTGTTGTACCGTTACAAGTGCGAAACTGCTATGTTGTGACATTCTCGGTAAAGCGCATGCAAGTATCGTGAAACCTTAAAGAACGATGTCCTTTAGCGAGATACAGCGTTCTGTACTGTAATAAGTTGGTGAGAAACTGTGAGGTCAAGCAAATATCGTAATTGTGAACGAAACAGTGTAATTGAGCGTCTTTAGATACAAGTGCGAATGTTAGGTTAGGTTCACATATCAACCGTCGTAAAACCGCATTAAACAATGTCACTTAGTGAGATGTACTGTTTTTCAACATTACAAGTCGGGAACTACGATATCTAATGTGAAAGCGCAAGAAACCGTCGTAATCTTGTAGAAAACATTGTGAAGTTGCGAGTAAAACGTTTTCTAACAATACAAGTGCGAAGGTTAGGTTAGAATAGGTTAGTTTAAGCTAGGTAGCGTCGAAAAACTACCAAAAACGACGTCATCTAACGAGATAGTGTTGTTTTATTGCGAGTATTAAACTGCGATAGGTGAAATGTTGTGAAAGCACACAAAACGGCATGAACAAGCCAAATACTGCGTGTTCTACCGTTACAAGTGCGAAACTGCTATATTCTGATATTCTCGTTAAAGCGCATGCAAGCATCGTGAAACCTTAAAGAACAATGTCATTTAGCGAGATACAGCGTTCTGTACTGCAATAAGTTGGTGAAAAACTGTGAGGTTATGCAAATATCGTAATTGTGAACGAAACAGTGTAATAGAGCGTTTTTCAATACAAGTACGAATGTTAGGTTAGGTTAAGATATGAACCGTCGTAAAACCGCATTAAAAAATGTCACTTGGTGAGATGCAGTGTTTTTCACCATTACAAGTCGGGAACTGCGATATCTAATGTGAAAGCGCTTGCAAACGTCGTTAGGTTAGGTTAGGTTAGGTTAGGTTAGGTTAGGTTACGTTAGGTTAGGTTTGGTTAGGTTAGGTTAGGTTATGTTAGGTTAGGTTGGGTTAGGTTAGGTTAGGTTACGTTAGGTTAAGGTATGAACCGTCGTAAAACCGCAATAAACAATGTCACTTAGTGAGATGCAGTGTTTTTCACCTTTACAAGTTGGGAACTGCGATATCTAGTGTGAAAGCGCTTGAAACCGTCGTAATGTTGTAGAAAGCAATGTAAAGTAGCGAGTAAAACGTTTTCTAACGATAGAAGTGCGAAGGTTATGTTAGGTTGAGTTATGTTAGTTTAAGCTAGGTAGCGTCGTGAAACCACCAAAAACGACGTCATCTAACGAGATAGTGTTGTTTTATTGCGAGTACGAAACTGCGATAGGTAAAATGTTGTGAAAGCACACAAAACGGCATGAACAAGCCAAATACTGCGTGTTGTACCGTTATAAGTGCGAAACTGCAATGTTGT
This sequence comes from Rhipicephalus microplus, assembly GCF_043290135.1. NCBI lineage: Eukaryota > Metazoa > Arthropoda > Arachnida > Ixodida > Ixodidae > Rhipicephalus > Rhipicephalus microplus. The sequence goes on from NW_027464633.1 coordinate 237,207, forward strand.
GACATTCTCGGTAAAGTGCATGCAAGTATCGTGAAACCTTAAAGAACGATGTCATTTAGCGAGATACAGCGTTCTGTACTGTAATAAGTTGGTGAGAAACTGTGAGGTCAAGCAAATATCGTAATTGTGAACGAAACAGTGTAATTGAGCGTCTTTAGATACAAGTGCGAATGTTAGGTTAGGTTGACATATCAACCGTCGTAAAACCGCAATAAACAATCTCACTTAGTGAGATGTAGTGTTTTTCAACATTACAAGTCGGGAACTACGATATCTAATGTGAAAGCGCATGAAACCGTCGTAATCTTGTAGAAAACATTGTAAAGTTGCGAATAAAACGTTTTCTAACGATAGAAGTGCGAAGGTTAGGTTAGGTTAGGTTAGGTTAAGCTAGGTAGCGTCGTGAAACTACCAAAAACGACGTCATCTAACGAGATAGTGTTGTTTTATTGCGAGTATTAAACTGCAATAGGTGAAATGTTGTGAAACCACACAAAACGGAATGAACAAGCCAAATACTGCTTGTTCTACTGTTACAAGTGCGAAACTGCTATATTGTGATATTCTCGTTAAAGCGCATGCAAGCATCGTGAAACCTTAAAGAACAATGTCATTTAGCGAGATACAGCGTTCTGTACTACAATAAGTTGGTGAAAAACTGTGAGGTTATGCAAATATCGTAATTGTGAACAAAACAGTGTAAAAGAGCGTTTTTAGATACAAGTGCGAATGTTAGGTTTGGTTAAGATATGAACCGTCGTAAAACCGCATTAAACAATGTCAAATAGTGAGATGCATTGTTTTTCACCATTAAAAGTGGGGAACTGCGATATCTAATGTGAAAGCGCTTGCAACCGTCGTTAGGTTAGGTTAGGTTAGGTTAGGTTAGGTTAGGTTAGATTATCCATAGAATATACTTTTACAGCGCAAACATAAAACGATCCACAAAGAAAGCGACGACACACACCAGCGCTGACTAACAACTGACTTTATTTCGGGATATGTCAATGCATAAATACCTCCTGGGCAACCTCACCGCACATGCGCCACACATCTCGACAGATAACAGACACTCAGAGGAACAATCAGAGTTGACAAAAGAAATGAAACCGTGTATTACATACGTGATGAAATGAACTGAAACTCAGATGGGAGCAGCGTCAGAGACGTGTCGCTTATACAAAGCTGAGCCCTTTTTCTGATATGATAGGCTTCCAAAGCCAGCAGCGCATGTTCATTGTTACTCCTGCCAAGGATCGACGTCCCTTCAAAACGTGGCTCACAATTGCAGCAAGAATTAATATGAGCCACAAGATGGGCTCCTTTATCTTCGTTCTTGTTAACTTTTTGAGCGTGTTCCCTGAGCCGCTCGTTGATACATCTTCCAGTTTTTCCGACGTAGAACTTGCCACACGAGAGCGGGATGGCATTGTGGATCGTTTTATGTTTGCGCTGTAAAAGTATATTCTATGGCTATGAACCAACTAGGCCCAAAAGAAGTTTTACTTAGGTTAGATTAGCTTAGGTTGGGTTGAGTTGGGTTAGGTTAGGTTAGGTTGGGTTAGGTTAGGTTAGGTTAGGTTACGTTAGGTTAGGTTAGGTTACGTTAGGTTAGGTTAGGTTACGTTAGGTTAGGTTAGGTTAGGTAAGGATAATTTGGTTAGGTTAGGTAAGGTTAGGTTAGGTTAGGTTAGGTTGGGTTGGGTGTTGTTTGGTTGGGTTGGGTTGGGTTAGGTTGGGTTAGGTTAGGTTAGGTTACGTTAGGTTATGTTAGTTTAGGTTAGGTTACGTTAGGTTAGGTTAGGTCAGGTAAGGTTAGGTTACGTTAGAATAGGTTAGGTTAGGTTAGGTTACGTTAGGTTAGGTTAAGTTAGGTTAGGTTAGGTTTGGTTAGGTTAGGTTAGCTTAGCTTAGGTTAGGTTAGGTTGGGTTGGGTTGGGTTAGGTTGGGTTAGGTTAGGTTAGGTTAGGTTGGGTTAGGTTAGGTTAGTTTAGGTTAGGTTAGGTTAGGTTGGGTTGGGTTGGGTTAGGTTAGGTTAGGTTAGGTAAGGTTAGGTTAGGTTAGGTTAGGTTACGTTAGGTTAAGGTATGAACCGTCGTAAAACCGCATTAAACAATGTCACTTAGTGAGATGCAGTGTTTTTCACCTTTACAAGTTGGGAACTGCGATATCTAATGTGAAAGCGCATGAAACCGTCGTAATCTTGTAGAAAACATTGTAAAGTTGCGAGTAAAACGTTTTCTAACGATAGAAGTGCGAAGGTTAGGTTAGGTTAGGTTACTTTAAGCTAGGTAGCGTCGTGAAACTACCAAAAACGACGTCATCTAACGAGATAGTGTTGTTTTATTGCGAGTATTAAACTGCGATAGGTGAAATGTTGTGAATGCACACAAAACGGCATGAACAAGCCAAATACTGCGTGTTCTACCGTTACAAGTGCGAAACTGCTATATTGTGATATTCTCGTTAAAGCGCATGCAAGCATCGTGAAACCTTAAAGAACAATGTCATTTAGCGAGATACAGCGTTCTGTACTGCAATAAGTTGGTGAAAAACTGTGAGGTTATGCAAATATCGTAATTGTGAACGAAACAGTGTAATAGAGCGTTTTTCAATACAAGTACGAATGTTAGGTTAGGTTAAGATATGAACCGTCGTAAAACCGCATTAAACAATGTCACTTAGTGAGATGCAGTGTTTTTCACAATTACAAGTCGGGAACTACGATATCTAATGTGAAAGCGCTTGAAATTGTCCTAATGTTGTAGAAAGCAATGTAAAGTAGCGAGTAAAACGTTTTCTAACGATAGAAGTGCAAAGGTTATGTTAGGTTGAGTTATGTTAGTTTAAGCTAGGTAGCGTCGTGAAACCACCAAAAACGACGTCATCTAACGAGATAGTGTTGTTTTATTGCGAGTACGAAACTGCGATAGGTAAAATGTTGTGAAAGCACACAAAACGGCATGAACAAGCCAAATACTGCGTGTTGTACCGTTACAAGTGCGAAACTGCTATGTTGTGACATTCTCGGTAAAGCGCATGCAAGTATCGTGAAACCTTAAAGAACGATGTCATTTAGCGAGATACAGCGTTCTGTACTGTAATAAGTTGGTGAGAAACTGTGAGGTCAAGCAAATATCGTAATTGTGAACGAAACAGAGTAATTGAGCGTCTTTAGATACAAGTGTGAATGTTAGGTTAGGTTGACATATCAACCGTCGTAAAACCGCAATAAACAATTTCACTTAGTGAGATGTAGTGTTTTTCAACATTACAAGTCGGGAACTACGATATCTAACGTGAAAGCGCATGAAACCGTCGTAATCTTGTAAAAAACATTGTAAAGTTGCGAATAAAACGTTTTCTAACGATAGAAGTGCGAAGGTTAGGTTAGGTTAGGTTAGGTTAAGCTAGGTAGCGTCGTGAAACTACCAAAAACGACGTCATCTAACGAGATAGTGTTGTTTTATTGCGAGTATTAAACTGCGATAAGTGAAATGTTGTGAAAGCACACAAAACGGAATGAACAAGCCAAATACTGCGTGTCCTACTGTTACAAGTGCGAAACTGCTATATTGTGATATTCTCGTTAAAGCGCATGCAAGCATCGTGAAACCTTAAAGAACAATGTCATTTAGCGAGATACAGCGTTCTGTACTGCAATAAGTTGGTGAAAAACTGTGAGGTTATGCAAATATTGTAATTGTGAACAAAACAGTGTAATAGAGCGTTTTTAGATACAAGTGCGAATGTTAGGTTAGGTTAAGATATGAACCGTCGTAAAACCGCATTAAACAATGTCAATTAGTGAGATGCAGTGTTTTTCACCATTAAAAGTGGGGAACTGCGATATCTAATGTGAAAGCGCTTGCAACCGTCGTTAGGTTAGGTTAGGTTAGGTTAGGTTAGATTAGGTTAGGTTGGGTTGAGTTGGGTTAGGTTATGTTAGGTTAGGTTAGGTTGGGCTAGGTTAGGTTAGGTTAGGTTACGTTAGGTTAGGTTAGGTTACGTTAGGTTAGGTTAGGTTAGGTAAGGATAATTTGGTTAGGTTAGGTAAGGTTAGGTTAGGTTAGGTTAGGTTGGGTTGGGTGTTGTTGGGTTGGGTTGGGTTGGGTTAGGTTGGGTTAGGTTAGGTTAGGTTAGGTTAGGTTATGTTAGGTTATGTTAGGTTACGTTAGGTTAGGTTAGGTCAGGTAAGGTTAGGTTACGTTAGAATAGGTTAGGTTAGGTTAGGTTACGTTAGGTTAGGTTAAGTTAGGTTAGGTTAGGTTTGGTTAGGTTAGGTTAGGTTAGCTTAGGTTAGGTTAGGTTGGGTTGGGTTGGGTTGGGTTGGGTTAGGTTAGGTTAGGTTAGGTTAGGTTGGGTTAGGTTAGGTTAGTTTAGGTTAGGTTAGGTTAGGTTAGGTTGGGTTGGGTTGGGTTAGGTTAGGTTAGGTTAGGTTAGGTAAGGTTAGGTTAGGTTAGGTTAGGTTACGTTAGGTTAAGGTATGAACCGTCGTAAAACCGCATTAAACAATGTCACTTAGTGAGATGCAGTGTTTTTCACCTTTACAAGTTGGGAACTGCGATATCTAATGTGAAAGCGCATGAAACCGTCGTAATGTTGTAGAAAGCAATGTAAAGTAGCGAGTAAAACGTTTTCTAACGATAGAAGTGCAAAGGTTATGTTAGGTTGAGTTATGTTAGTTTAAGCTAGGTAGCGTCGTGAAACCACCAATAACGACGTCATCTAACGAGATAGTGTTGTTTTATTGCGAGTACGAAACTGCGATAGGTAAAATGTTGTGAAAGCACACAAAACGGCATGAACAAGCCAAATACTGCGTGTTGTACCGTTATAAGTGCGAAACTGCTATGTTGTGACATTCTCGGTAAAGTGCATGCAAGTATCGTGAAACCTTAAAGAACGATGTCATTTAGCGAGATACAGCGTTCTGTACTGTAATAAGTTGGTGAGAAACTGTGAGGTCAAGCAAATATCGTAATTGTGAACGAAACAGTGTAATTGAGCGTCTTTAGATACAAGTGCGAATGTTAGGTTAGGTTGACATATCAACCGTCGTAAAACCGCAATAAACAATCTCACTTAGTGAGATGTAGTGTTTTTCAACATTACAAGTCGGGAACTACGATATCTAATGTGAAAGCGCATGAAACCGTCGTAATCTTGTAGAAAACATTGTAAAGTTGCGAATAAAACGTTTTCTAACGATAGAAGTGCGAAGGTTAGGTTAGGTTAGGTTAGGTTAAGCTAGGTAGCGTCGTGAAACTACCAAAAACGACGTCATCTAACGAGATAGTGTTGTTTTATTGCGAGTATTAAACTGCAATAGGTGAAATGTTGTGAAACCACACAAAACGGAATGAACAAGCCAAATACTGCTTGTTCTACTGTTACAAGTGCGAAACTGCTATATTGTGATATTCTCGTTAAAGCGCATGCAAGCATCGTGAAACCTTAAAGAACAATGTCATTTAGCGAGATACAGCGTTCTGTACTACAATAGGTTGGTGAAAAACTGTGAGGTTATGCAAATATCGTAATTGTGAACAAAACAGTGTAAAAGAGCGTTTTTAGATACAAGTGCGAATGTTAGGTTTGGTTAAGATATGAACCGTCGTAAAACCGCATTAAACAATGTCAATTAGTGAGATGCATTGTTTTTCACCATTAAAAGTGGGGAACTGCGATATCTAATGTGAAAGCGCTTGCAACCGTCGTTAGGTTAGGTTAGGTTAGGTTAGGTTAGGTTAGGTTAGCTTAGGTTGGGTTGAGTTGGGTTAGGTTAGGTTAGGTTGGGTTAGGTTAGGTTAGGTTAGGTTACGTTAGGTTAGGTTAGGTTACGTTAGGTTAGGTTAGGTTACGTTAGGTTAGGTTAGGTTAGGTAAGGATAATTTGGTTAGGTTAGGTAAGGTTAGGTTAGGTTAGGTTAGGTTGGGTTGGGTGTTGTTGGGTTGGGTTGGGTTGGGTTAGGTTGGGTTAGGTTAGGTTAGGTTACGTTAGGTTATGTTAGTTTAGGTTAGGTTACGTTAGGTTAGGTTAGGTCAGGTAAGGTTAGGTTACGTTAGAATAGGTTAGGTTAGGTTAGGTTACGTTAGGTTAGGTTAAGTTAGGTTAGGTTAGGTTTGGTTAGGTTAGGTTAGCTTAGCTTAGGTTAGGTTAGGTTGGGTTGGGTTGGGTTAGGTTGGGTTAGGTTAGGTTAGGTTAGGTTGGGTTAGGTTAGGTTAGTTTAGGTTAGGTTAGGTTAGGTTGGGTTGGGTTGGGTTAGGTTAGGTTAGGTTAGGTAAGGTTAGGTTAGGTTAGGTTAGGTTACGTTAGGTTAAGGTATGAACCGTCGTAAAACCGCATTAAACAATGTCACTTAGTGAGATGCAGTGTTTTTCACCTTTACAAGTTGGGAACTGCGATATCTAATGTGAAAGCGCATGAAACCGTCGTAATCTTGTAGAAAACATTGTAAAGTTGCGAGTAAAACGTTTTCTAACGATAGAAGTGCGAAGGTTAGGTTAGGTTAGGTTAGGTTACTTTAAGCTAGGTAGCGTCGTGAAACTACCAAAAACGACGTCATCTAACGAGATAGTGTTGTTTTATTGCGAGTATTAAACTGCGATAGGCGAAATGTTGTGAATGCACACAAAACGGCATGAACAAGCCAAATACTGCGTGTTCTACCGTTACAAGTGCGAAACTGCTATATTGTGATATTCTCGTTAAAGCGCATGCAAGCATCGTGAAACCTTAAAGAACAATGTCATTTAGCGAGATACAGCGTTCTGTACTGCAATAAGTTGGTGAAAAACTGTGAGGTTATGCAAATATCGTAATTGTGAACGAAACAGTGTAATAGAGCGTTTTTCAATACAAGTACGAATGTTAGGTTAGGTTAAGTTATGAACCGTCGTAAAACCGCATTAAACAATGTCACTTAGTGAGATGCAGTGTTTTTCACAATTACAAGTCGGGAACTACGATATCTAATGTGAAAGCGCTTGAAATTGTCCTAATGTTGTAGAAAGCAATGTAAAGTAGCGAGTAAAACGTTTTCTAACGATAGAAGTGCAAAGGTTATGTTAGGTTGAGTTATGTTAGTTTAAGCTAGGTAGCGTCGTGAAACCACCAAAAACGACGTCATCTAACGAGATAGTGTTGTTTTATTGCGAGTACGAAACTGCGATAGGTAAAATGTTGTGAAAGCACACAAAACGGCATGAACAAGCCAAATACTGCGTGTTGTACCGTTACAAGTGCGAAACTGCTATGTTGTGACATTCTCGGTAAAGCGCATGCAAGTATCGTGAAACCTTAAAGAACGATGTCATTTAGCGAGATACAGCGTTCTGTACTGTAATAAGTTGGTGAGAAACTGTGAGGTCAAGCAAATATCGTAATTGTGAACGAAACAGTGTAATTGAGCGTCTTTAGATACAAGTGTGAATGTTAGGTTAGGTTGACATATCAACCGTCGTAAAACCGCAATAAACAATTTCACTTAGTGAGATGTAGTGTTTTTCAACATTACAAGTCGGGAACTACGATATCTAATGTGAAAGCGCATGAAACCGTCGTAATCTTGTAGAAAACATTGTAAAGTTGCGAATAAAACGTTTTCTAACGATAGAAGTGCGAAGGTTAGGTTAGGTTAGGTTAGGTTAAGCTAGGTAGCGTCGTGAAACTACCAAAAACGACGTCATCTAACGAGATAGTGTTGTTTTATTGCGAGTATTAAACTGCGATAGGTGAAATGTTGTGAAAGCACACAAAACGGAATGAACAAGCCAAATACTGCGTGTCCTACTGTTACAAGTGTGAAACTGCTATATTGTGATATTCTCGTTAAAGCGCATGCAAGCATCGTGAAACCTTAAAGAACAATGTCATTTAGCGAGATACAGCGTTCTGTACGGCAATAAGTTGGTGAAAAACTGTGAGGTTATGCAAATATCGTAATTGTGAACAAAACAGTGTAATAGAGCGTTTTTAGATACAAGTGCGAATGTTAGGTTAGGTTAAGATATGAACCGTCGTAAAACCGCATTAAACAATGTCAATTAGTGAGATGCAGTGTTTTTCACCATTAAAAGTGGGGAACTGCGATATCTAATGTGAAAGCGCTTGCAACCGTCGTTAGGTTAGGTTAGGTTAGGTTAGGTTAGATTAGGTTAGGTTGGGTTGAGTTGGGTTAGGTTATGTTAGGTTAGGTTAGGTTAGGTTAGGCTAGGTTAGGTTAGGTTAGGTTACGTTAGGTTAGGTTAGGTTACGTTAGGTTAGGTTAGGTTAGGTAAGGATAATTTGGTTAGGTTAGGTAAGGTTAGGTTAGGTTAGGTTAGGTTGGGTTGGGTGTTGTTGGGTTGGGTTGGGTTGGGTTAGGTTGGGTTAGGTTAGGTTAGGTTAGGTTAGGTTATGTTAGGTTAGGTTAGGTTACGTTAGGTTAGGTTAGGTCAGGTAAGGTTAGGTTACGTTAGAATAGGTTAGGTTAGGTTAGGTTACGTTAGGTTAGGTTAAGTTAGGTTAGGTTAGGTTTGGTTAGGTTAGGTTAGGTTAGCTTAGGTTAGGTTAGGTTGGGTTGGGTTGGGTTGGAGTGGGTTAGGTTAGGTTAGGTTAGGTTAGGTTGGGTTAGGTTAGGTTAGTTTAGGTTAGGTTAGGTTAGGTTAGGTTGGGTTGGGTTAGGTTAGGTTAGGTTAGGTTAGGTAAGGTTAGGTTAGGTTAGGTTAGGTTACGTTAGGTTAAGGTATGAACCGTCGTAAAACCGCATTAAACAATGTCACTTAGTGAGATGCAGTGTTTTTCACCTTTACAAGTTGGGAACTGCGATATCTAATGTGAAAGCGCATGAAACCGTCGTAATCTTGTAGAAAACATTGTAAAGTTGCGAGTAAAACGTTTTCTAACGATAGAAGTGCGAAGGTTAGGTTAGGTTACTTTAAGCTAGGTAGCGTCGTGAAACTACCAAAAACGACGTCATCTAACGAGATAGTGTTGTTTTATTGCGAGTATTAAACTGCGATAGGTGAAATGTTGTGAATGCACACAAAACGGCATGAACAAGCCAAATACTGCGTGTTCTACCGTTACAAGTGCGAAACTGCTATATTGTGATATTCTCGTTAAAGCGCATGCAAGCATCGTGAAACCTTGAAGAACAATGTCATTTAGCGAGATACAGCGTTCTGTACTGCAATAAGTTGGTGAAAAACTGTGAGGTTATGCAAATATCGTAATTGTGAACGAAACAGTGTAATAGAGCGTTTTTCAATACAAGTACGAATGTTAGGTTAGGTTAAGATATGAACCGTCGTAAAACCGCATTAAACAATGTCACTTAGTGAGATGCAGTGTTTTTCACAATTACAAGTCGGGAACTGCGATATCTAATGTGAAAGCGCTTGAAACCGTCGTAATGTTGTAGAAAGCAATGTAAAGTAGCGAGTAAAACGTTTTCTAACGATACAAGTGCGAAGGTTATGTTAGGTTGAGTTATGTTAGTTTAAGCTAGGTAGCGTCGTGAAACCACCAAAAACGACGTCATCTAACGAGATAGTGTTGTTTTATTGCGAGTACGAAACTGCGATAGGTAAAATGTTGTGAAAGCACACAAAACGGCATGAACAAGCCAAATACTGCGTGTTGTACCGTTACAAGTGCGAAACTGCTATGTTGTGACATTCTCGGTAAAGCGCATGCAAGTATCGTGAAACCTTAAAAAACGATGTCATTTAGCGAGATACAGCGTTCTGTACTGTAATAAGTTGGTGAGAAACTGTGAGGTCAAGCAAATATCGTAATTGTGAACGAAACAGTGTAATTGAGCGTCTTTAGATACAAGTGTGAATGTTAGGTTAGGTTGACATATCAACCGTCGTAAAACCGCAATAAACAATCTCACTTAGTGAGATGTAGTGTTTTTCAACATTACAAGTCGGGAACTACGATATCTAATGTGAAAGCGCATGAAACCGTCGTAATCTTGTAGAAAACATTGTAAAGTTGCGAATAAAACGTTTTCTAACGATAGAAGTGCGAAGGTTAGGTTAGGTTAGGTTAGGTTAAGCTAGGTAGCGTCGTGAAACTACCAAAAACGACGTCATCTAACGAGATAGTGTTGTTTTATTGCGAGTATTAAACTGCGATAGGTGAAATGTTGTGAAAGCACACAAAACGGAATGAACAAGCCAAATACTGCGTGTCCTACTGTTACAAGTGCGAAACTGCTATAATGTGATATTCTCGTTAAAGCGCATGCAAGCATCGTGAAACCTTAAAGAACGATGTCATTTAGCGAGATACAGCGTTCTGTACTGCAATAAGTTGGTGAAAAACTGTGAGGTTATGCAAATATCGTAATTGTGAACGAAACAGTGTAATAGAGCGTTTTTCAATACAAGTACGAATGTTAGGTTAGGTTAAGATAGGAACCATCGTAAAACCGCATTAAACAATGTCACTTAGTGAGATGCAGTGTTTTTCACCATTACAAGTAGGGAACTGCGATATCTAGTGTGAAAGCGCTTGCAAACGTCGTTAGGTTAGGTTAGGTTAGGTTAGGTTAGGTTAGGTTAGGTTACGTTAGGTTAGGTTTGGTTAGGTTAGGTTAGGTTAGGTTAGGTTGTTAGGTTAGGTTGGGTTAGATTAGGTTAGGTTACGTTAGGTTAAGGTATGAACCGTCGTAAAACCGCATTAAACAATGTCACTTAGTGAGATGCAGTGTTTTTCACCTTTACAAGTTGGGAACTGCGATATCTAATGTGAAAGCGCTTGAAACCGTCGTAATGTTGTAGAAAGCAATGTAAAGTAGCGAGTAAAACGTTTTCTAACGATAGAAGTGCGAAGGTTATGTTAGGCTGAGTTATGTTAGTTTAAGCTACGTAGCGTCGTGAAACCACCAAAAACGACGTCATCTAACGAGATAGTGTTGTTTTATTGCGAGTACGAAACTGCGATAGGTGAAATGTTGTGAAAGCACACAAAACGGCATGAACAAGCCAAATACTGCGTGTTGTACCGTTACAAGTGCGAAACTGCTATGTTGTGACATTCTCGGTAAAGCGCATGCAAGTATCGTGAAACCTTAAAGAACGATGTCCTTTAGCGAGATACAGCGTTCTGTACTGTAATAAGTTGGTGAGAAACTGTGAGGTCAAGCAAATATCGTAATTGTGAACGAAACAGTGTAATTGAGCGTCTTTAGATACAAGTGCGAATGTTAGGTTAGGTTCACATATCAACCGTCGTAAAACCGCATTAAACAATGTCACTTAGTGAGATGTACTGTTTTTCAACATTACAAGTCGGGAACTACGATATCTAATGTGAAAGCGCATGAAACCGTCGTAATCTTGTAGAAAACATTGTAAAGTTGCGAATAAAACGTTTTCTAACGATAGAAGTGCGAAGGTTAGGTTAGGTTAGGTTAGGTTAAGCTAGGTAGCGTCGTGAAACTACCAAAAACGACGTCATCTAACGAGATAGTGTTGTTTTATTGCGAGTATCAAACTGCGATAGGTGAAATGTTGTGAAAGCACACAAAACGGATTGAACAAGCCAAATACTGCGTGTCCTACTGTTACAAGTGCGAAACTGCTATAATGTGATATTCTCGTTAAAGCGCATGCAAGCATCGTGAAACCTTAAAGAACGATGTCATTTAGCGAGATACAGCGTTCTGTACTGCAATAAGTTGGTGAAAAACTGTGAGGTTATGCAAATATCGTAATTGTGAACGAAACAGTGTAATAGAGCGTTTTTCAATACAAGTACGAATGTTAGGTTAGGTTAAGATATGAACCGTCGTAAAACCGCATTAAACAATGTCACTTAGTGAGATGCAGTGTTTTTCACAATTACAAGTCGGGAACTGCGATATCTAATGTGAAAGCGCTTGAAACCGTCGTAATGTTGTAGAAAGCAATGTAAAGTAGCGAGTAAAACGTTTTCTAACGATACAAGTGCGAAGGTTATGTTAGGTTGAGTTATGTTAGTTTAAGCTAGGTAGCGTCGTGAAACCATCAAAAACGACGTCATCTAACGAGATAGTGTTGTTTTATTGCGAGTACGAAACTGCGATAGGTAAAATGTTGTGAAAGCACACAAAACGGCATGAACAAGCCGAATACTGCGTGTTGTACCGTTACAAGTGCGAAACTGCTATGTTGTGATATTCTCGTTAAAGCGCATGCAAGCATCGGGAAACCTTAAAGAACAATGTCATTTAGCGAGATACAGCGTTCTGTACTGCAATAAGTTGGTGAAAAACTGTGAGGTTATGCAAATATCGTAATTGTGAACGAAACAGTGTAATAGAGCGTTTTTCAATACAAGTACGAATGTTAGGTTAGGTTAAGATATGAACCGTCGTAAAACCGCATTGAAAAATGTCACTTAGTGAGATGCAGTGTTTTTCACCATTACAAGTCGGGAACTGCGATATCTAATGTGAAAGCGCTTGCAAACGTCGTTAGGTTAGGTTAGGTTAGGTTAGGTTAGGTTACGTTAGGTTAGGTTTGGTTAGGTTAGGTTAGGTTAGGTTATGTTAGGTTAGGTTGGGTTAGGTTAGGTTAGGTTACGTTAGGTTAAGGTATGAACCGTCGTAAAACCGCAATAAACAATGTCACTTAGTGAGATGCAGTGTTTTTCACCTTTACAAGTTGGAACTGCGATATCTATTGTGAAAGCGCTTGAAACCGTCGTAATGTTGTAGAAAGCAATGTAAAGTAGCGAGTGAAACGTTTTCTAAATATAGAAGTGCGAAGGTTATGTTAGGTTGAGTTATGTTAGTTTAAGCTAGGTAGCGTCGTGAAACCACCAAAAACGACGTCATCTAACGAGATAGTGTTGTTTTATTGCGAGTACGAAACTGCGATATGTAAAATGTTGTGAAAGCACACAAAACGGCATGAACAAGCCAAATACTGCGTGTTGTACCGTTACAAGTGCGAAACTGCTATGTTGTGACATTCTCGGTAAAGCGCATGCAAGTATCGTGAAACCTTAAAGAACGATGTCATTTAGCGAGATACAGCGTTCTGTACTGTAATAAGTTGGTGAGAAACTGTGAGGTCAAGCAAATATCGTAATTGTGAACGAAACAGTGTAATTGAGCGTCTTTAGATACAAGTGTGAATGTTAGGTTAGGTTGACATATCAACCGTCGTAAAACCGCAATAAACAATCTCACTTAGTGAGATGTAGTGTTTTTCAACATTACAAGTCGGGAACTACGATATCTAATGTGAAAGCGCATGAAACCGTCGTAATCTTGTAGAAAACATTGTAAAGTTGCGAATAAAACGTTTTATAACGATAGAAGTGCGAAGGTTAGGTTAGGTTAGGTTAGGTTAAGCTAGGTAGCGTCGCGAAACTACCAAAAACGACGTCATCTAACGAGATAGTGTTGTTTTATTGCGAGTATTAAACTGCGATAGGTGAAATGTTGTGAAAACACACAAAACGGAATGAACAAGCCAAATACTGCGTGTCCTACTGTTACAAGTGCGAAACTGCTATAATGTGATATTCTCGTTCAAGCGCACGCAAGCATCGTGAAACCTTAAAGAACGATGTCATTTAGCGAGATACAGCGTTCTGTACTGCAATAAGTTGGTGAAAAACTGTGAGGTTATGCAAATATCGTAATTGTGAACGAAACAGTGTAATACAGCGTTTTTCAATACAAGTACGAATGTTAGGTTAGGTTAAGATATGAACCGTCGTAAAACCGCATTAAACAATGTCACTTAGTGAGATGCAGTGTTTTTCACCATTACAAGTCGGGAACTGCGATATCTAGTGTGAAAGCGCTTGCAAACGTCGTTAGGTTAGGTTAGGTTAGGTTAGGTTAGGTTAGGTTAGGTTACGTTAGGTTAGGTTTGGTTAGGTTAGGTTAGGTTAGGTTGTTAGGTTAGGTTGGGTTAGGTTAGGTTAGGTTACGTTAGGTTAAGGCATGAACCGTCGTAAAACCGCATTAAACAATGTCACTTAGTGAGATGCAGTGTTTTTCACCTTTACAAGTTGGGAACTGCGATATCTAATGTGAAAGCGCTTGAAACCGTCGTAATGTTGTAGAAAGCAATGTAAAGTAGCGAGTAAAACGTTTTCTAACGATAGAAGTGCGAAGGTTATGTTAGGCTGAGTTATGTTAGTTTAAGCTACGTAGCGTCGTGAAACCACCAAAAACGACGTCATCTAACGAGATAGTGTTGTTTTATTGCGAGTACGAAACTGCGATAGGTAAAATGTTGTGAAAGCACACAAAACGGCATGAACAAGCCAAATACTGCGTGTTGTACCGTTACAAGTGCGAAACTGCTATGTTGTGACATTCTCGGTAAAGCGCATGCAAGTATCGTGAAACCTTAAAGAACGATGTCCTTTAGCGAGATACAGCGTTCTGTACTGTAATAAGTTGGTGAGAAACTGTGAGGTCAAGCAAATATCGTAATTGTGAACGAAACAGTGTAATTGAGCGTCTTTAGATACAAGTGCGAATGTTAGGTTAGGTTCACATATCAACCGTCGTAAAACCGCATTAAACAATGTCACTTAGTGAGATGTACTGTTTTTCAACATTACAAGTCGGGAACTACGATATCTAATGTGAAAGCGCAAGAAACCGTCGTAATCTTGTAGAAAACATTGTGAAGTTGCGAGTAAAACGTTTTCTAACAATACAAGTGCGAAGGTTAGGTTAGATTAGGTTAGTTTAAGCTAGGTAGCGTCGAAAAACTACCAAAAACGACGTCATCTAACGAGATAGTGTTGTTTTATTGCGAGTATTAAACTGCGATAGGTGAAATGTTGTGAAAGCACACAAAACGGCATGAACAAGCCAAATACTGCGTGTTCTACCGTTACAAGTGCGAAACTGCTATATTGTGATATTCTCGTTAAAGCGCATGCAAGCATCGTGAAACCTTAAAGAACAATGTCATTTAGCGAGATACAGCGTTCTGTACTGCAATAAGTTGGTGAAAAACTGTGAGGTTATGCAAATATCGTAATTGTGAACGAAACAGTGTAATAGAGCGTTTTTCAATACAAGTACGAATGTTAGGTTAGGTTAAGATATGAACCGTCGTAAAACCGCATTAAAAAATGTCACTTAGTGAGATGCAGTGTTTTTCACCATTACAAGGCGGGAACTGCGATATCTAATGTGAAAGCGCTTGCAAACGTCGTTAGGTTAGGTTAGGTTAGGTTAGGTTAGGTTACGTTAGGTTAGGTTTGGTTAGGTTAGGTTAGGTTAGGTTATGTTAGGTTAGGTTGGGTTAGGTTAGGTTAGGTTACGTTAGGTTAAGGTATGAACCGTCGTAAAACCGCAATAAACAATGTCACTTAGTGAGATGCAGTGTTTTTCACCTTTACAAGTTGGGAACTGCGATATCTAATGTGAAAGCGCTTGAAACCGTCGTAATGTTGTAGAAAGCAATGTAAAGTAGCGAGTAAAACGTTTTCTAACGATAGAAGTGCGAAGGTTATGTTAGGTTGAGTTATGTTAGTTTAAGCTAGGTAGCGTCGTGAAACCACCAAAAACGACGTCATCCAACGAGATAGTGTTGTTTTATTGCGAGTACGAAACTGCGATAGGTAAAATGTTGTGAAAGCACACAAAACGGCATGAACAAGCCAAATACTGCGTGTTGTACCGTTATAAGTGCGAAACTGCTATGTTGTGACATTCTCGGTAAAGCGCATGCAAGTATCGTGAAACCTTAAAGAACGATGTCATTTAGCGAGATACAGCGTTCTGTACTGTAATAAGTTGGTGAGAAACTGTGAGGTCAAGCAAATATCGTAATTGTGAACGAAACAGTGTAATTGAGCATCTTTAGATACAAGTGCGAATGTTAGGTTAGGTTGACATATCAACCGTCGTAAAACCGCAATAAACAATCTCACTTAGTGAGATGTAGTGTTTTTCAACATTACAAGTCGGGAACTACGATATCTAATGTGAAAGCGCATGAAACCGTCGTAATCTTGTAGAAAACATTGTAAAGTTGCGAATAAAACGTTTTCTAACGATAGAAGTGCGAAGGTTAGGTTAGGTTAGGTTAGGTTAAGCTAGGTAGCGTCGTGAAACTACCAAAAACGACGTCATCTAACGAGATAGTGTTGTTTTATTGCGAGTATTAAACTGCAATAGGTGAAATGTTGTGAAACCACACAAAACGGAATGAACAAGCCAAATACTGCGTGTTCTACTGTTACAAGTGCGAAACTGCTATATTGTGATATTCTCGTTAAAGCGCATGCAAGTATCGTGAAACCTTAAAGAACAATGTCATTTAGCGAGATACAGCGTTCTGTACTACAATAAGTTGGTGAAAAACTGTGAGGTTATGCAAATATCGTAATTGTGAACAAAACAGTGTAAAAGAGCGTTTTTAGATACAAGTGCGAATGTTAGGTTTGGTTAAGATATGAACCGTCGTAAAACCGCATTAAACAATGTCAATTAGTGAGATGCATTGTTTTTCACCATTAAAAGTGGGGAACTGCGATATCTAATGTGAAAGCGCTTGCAACCGTCGTTAGGTTAGGTTAGGTTAGGTTAGGTTAGGTTAGGTTAGATTAGCTTAGGTTGGGTTGAGTTGGGTTAGGTTAGGTTAGGTTGGGTTAGGTTAGGTTAGGTTAGGTTAGGTTACGTTAGGTTAGGTTAGGTTACGTTAGGTTAGGTTAGGTTACGTTAGGTCAGGTTAGGTTAGTTAAGGATAATTTTGTTAGGTTAGGTAAGGTTAGGTTAGGTTAGGTTAAGTTGGGTTGGGTGTTGTTGGGTTGGGTTGGGTTGGGTTAGGTTGGGTTAGGTTAGGTTAGGTTACGTTAGGTTAGGTTAAGTTAGGTTAGGTTAGGTTTGGTTAGGTTAGGTTAGCTTAGCTTAGGTTAGGTTAGGTTGGGTTGGGTTGGGTTAGGTTGGGTTAGGTTAGGTTAGGTTAGGTTGGGTTAGGTTAGGTTAGTTTAGGTTAGGTTAGGTTAGGTTGGGTTGGGTTGGGTTAGGTTAGGTTAGGTTAGGTAAGGTTAGGTTAGGTTAGGTTAGGTTACGTTAGGTTAAGGTATGAACCGTCGTAAAACCGCATTAAACAATGTCACTTAGTGAGATGCAGTGTTTTTCACCTTTACAAGTTGGGAACTGCGATATCTAATGTGAAAGCGCATGAAACCGTCGTAATCTTGTAGAAAACATTGTAAAGTTGCGAGTAAAACGTTTTCTAACGATAGAAGTGCGAAGGTTAGGTTAGGTTAGGTTACTTTAAGCTAGGTAGCGTCGTGAAACTACCAAAAACGACGTCATCTAACGAGATAGTGTTGTTTTATTGCGAGTATTAAACTGCGATAGGTGAAATGTTGTGAATGCACACAAAACGGCATGAACAAGCCAAATACTGCGTGTTCTACCGTTACAAGTGCGAAACTGCTATATTGTGATATTCTCGTTAAAGCGCATGCAAGCATCGTGAAACCTTAAAGAACAATGTCATTTAGCGAGATACAGCGTTCTGTACTGCAATAAGTTGGTGAAAAACTGTGAGGTTATGCAAATATCGTAATTGTAATTGGAGTGGGCACGGTGGAGCGGCAACGATGCGGTCGCTCAGAAATCCGATTTTGCTTTTTGTGCAGTTAGTCGCCTGGTTTGGAACATTACCATCGCGTGCGAATCCAGCGCGTGCCAACTACTCTTCACCGGTGTTGCTGGCGGCCCCGATCTGGATGAACACGCCCCTGCGTCATCTGCCACTATCTGACGGTGGCATCCTTTCCATCGTCACCTGGTCCACAACACTGCGGGCGACTGCAGCGACGCAAGAGCATATAAAGACCACGGAATTCTCCTGTTCCTTCAGTGGGCACGGTGGAGCGGCAACGATGCGGTCGCTCAGAAATCCGATTTTGCTTTTTGTGCAGTTAGTCGCCTGGTTTGGAACATTACCATCGCGTGCGAATCCAGCGCGTGCCAACTACTCTTCACCGGTGTTGCTGGCGGCCCCGATCTGGATGAACACGCCCCTGCGTCATCTGCCACTATCTGACGGTGGCATCCTTTCCATCGTCACCTGGTCCACAACACTGCGGGCGACTGCAGCGACGCAAGAGCATATAAAGACCACGGAATTCTCCTGTTCCTTCAGTGGGCACGGTGGAGCGGCAACGATGCGGTCGCTCAGAAATCCGATTTTGCTTTTTGTGCAGGTCAGTAAACCTCCTTCTCTCTACTGTAAGCGAACCAGTAACGTCTGTCTGCTGCTCCTACCGTGCCCAAGTGTCATATTTGAATGTGTGTGCGAATGCGTGCATGTCACAAAGCTTCTACTATGTTGTGGAGACGTTGAACTAAACCCTGGCCCTGCAAATACTAACAAAGAAATACTAGACGCGATCGCTAAGCTATCTGAAAAAGGTGATCACCGTCACGATGAGCTAATGGAAGCTCTTGCCGACCTAAAGACTAAACAGGAGGCATTAGCGCAAACTGTTGCTGATTTAACGGAAAGGTTGTCGGCGGTGGAAGCTTTCGTCGAGTCATGCGACGGTTCTGCAGTAGTCAGTGATGTGCCACGTCTAATCGCTGAAACTGTCAAGGTGCAAGGCCAGACACTCAGTGCCCGACTGGACGATCTTGAAGACAGGTCCAGACGAGAGAACGTATTGTTTTTTGGTATATCGGACAGCCCTAATGAGACGTGGGCTCAGTCTGAAGGCCATGTTCGTGATCTACTCTCCCGACACCTTGACATGCACATTTCTGACTCCGAAGTTTCCCGAGCACATAGGTTAGGAAGTTACGCCGCTAAAAAAGCTCGGCCAATTATCGTCAAATTTTCGTCATTTAAGGTTAGAGATGCTATCCTGATGCAGAGACAAAAATTCAAAGGA
Source organism: Rhipicephalus microplus (assembly GCF_043290135.1). Classification (NCBI taxonomy): domain Eukaryota; kingdom Metazoa; phylum Arthropoda; class Arachnida; order Ixodida; family Ixodidae; genus Rhipicephalus; species Rhipicephalus microplus. The sequence continues at coordinate 256,074 of NW_027464633.1, forward strand.
ACTGGTGTATCAGCTAGCGAAGATTTTTGCAAAAGCACGCGAAATTCAAGGAAGAAATTAATGGAATTTGCTAAGGCAGCCGGGCAACCGTATTTGCTACGCGTTAACAAACTGGTCATGAACAAGAAAACTTACGTTTACTGCGCAGAAAGCGACAGCGTTCGCGAAATCAATTCACCCCAAGCTAAGGACAAAGAACCCTCTCTACCTGCACGTGCTGACACTTCTAGCACCTCATAGCTACGCCCGTCTCGTTGCTGCGCAGGAAACGCTTCTTTTTTCTTTTCTAATGTGCGCAGCGTCCTGAATAAACGCGTCGAACTGTCTTCTGCTATTGATTCCTGTTCCGCTGATATTGTTGGTCTGACAGAGACTTGGCTTTCTACAAAAGTAAGAAATGAAGAAATATTGGATTGTGAGAGGCACTACAAATTTTACCGATGCGACCGCGATTACCGGTCTGGTGGGGGTGTTCTGCTGGCGGTTGCCGATAATCTTGCCTCTCATATTATTCCTGTTATGTCTTCACTTGAACTTGTTTGTGTCCGCGTGCTCATTGATTCTCGCGAAATAATATTTTGTATTTGCTATCGATCACCAACTGCATCATCATCCTTTTGCAATGACTTGCATGATGTTGTCAATCAGCTGTTCGTCAGATACCCGAGATCACCTTTGTTCATTCTTGGCGATTTCAACTTTCCCGACATCATGTGGGAAAGAGACCCGGTTACCTTAAAGCACAACTCAGGTGAAAGTAGGGAATTTTTGAATTTTTGTCACGACTTCAACTTTACCCAGCTTGTTGACTTTCCTACTCGCGTTACTCCCACTTCCGCTAGCGTATTAGATCTAGTACTTACCAGTACACCTGACCTAGCTTCACCCTTCACTCATCTACCGGGAATTAGCGACCATTGCATAATCCACTTCACAATAAAAGCACGGGTTTCCATCAAGAAAAGAACAAAAATCATCCAAGACTATAGCAAAGCGGACTTCCATGGAATGAATACAGAGTTACAATCTTTTGTTGACCTATTCTTTGCTGGTTTTGAGCAGCGATCTGTTGAACAGAACTGGCTAGACTATAAGAACAAACTGCTAGCCCTAATTGACCGATTTGTACCTAAGAGAAAAGTTTCATCGAATCCTCGTTCTCCGTGGTTCAATAACACGTTGAAACGCATGCGCAATAAAAAGAAGCGGCTATTCAGACGCGCCAAATCAACAGCCAGAACAGACCATTGGTCTTTTTATCAGACATTTAACAGAGAATTCTGTACTGCGCTTTCGAAAGCCAAAAAAGTATTTTTCGATGAAACTCTTCCTTCGCTGCTGCGCTCTAATCCACGTAAGTTTTGGAGCATCATTAGCGGAACTACAACGCGACATATCCAATTAATACAGTCTGATGTCCCAGTCGCTCTTAGCGAGTGCTGCAACGTTCTGAGTAATGTATTTGCTGCACACTTTCAGAACAGCATCCCAACTATATTTCCACAGTTAACAAGCACCGATTTCTTGCCAATGGACCCTATTATCATTGATGCAGTTGGTGTCGAAAAACTTGTTGGAAACTTGACAGTGTCATCATCAGCTGGTCCAGATTGCATTTCGTCAAAAATGTTGAAGTGTACTCAAGTCTATTCTTCTTTAATATTGTCAAAACTTTTTGAACAGTCATTACAGACGTCCACACTGCCATCTGACTGGAAGACTGGGAAGGTGGTCCCTGTGCATAAATCTGGTGATGTACATTCCCCCAATAACTACCGTCCCATATCGTTAACATCCATTCCAGTGAAAATCTTAGAGCATGTCATATACTCGCACCTCATTGAATTCCTTGAATCTAATTCCTTCTTTAGCATTTATCAGCATGGCTTCCGTAAGACAGTTTCATGCGAAACACAGTTGCTGTGTTTTACTAACGACTTGTTTATTAACGCAGATCTTGAATTTGATACTGACTGCATATACTTAGATTTCGCTAAAGCATTTGACTCCGTTTCACACGCACTAATCATTTTCAAACTTACTCAGCTTAACATCGACCCCAATGTACTTACATGGATTAAAGAATTCCTCTCTAACCGCAGCCAGTACGTGACAGCTAATAATTTTTGTTCACCTAATTCCGCAGTATCATCTGGTGTACCGCAAGGGTCCGTTTTAGGGCCACTCCTTTTCTTAATTTACATTAATGATCTTCCTTCTTGTGTTTCTTCTTCTACTGTCCGACTCTTTGCAGACGACTGCGTCCTCTACCAGAAAATAACCAGTCATGTCGATCACCTTAACCTTCAACGCGACCTAGATAGCATATTCGCATGGTGTAACACATGGTTCATGACACTTAACATATCTAAATGCAAGAGCATGCAAGTTTCACGTCGCACTACCACCCACTGTCCGCGTACTTATTCCCTCAATAACATTCCATTACCATCTGTTGACAATTACAAATACCTTGGTGTTCACATATCTTCTAATCTTTCCTGGAATAAACACACAGAATATGTGATTAACAACGCTAACCGCATGCTTGGTTATCTGCGCCGTAACTTTTCCTCTGCGCCATCGTCACTCAAGTTAACACTGTATAAAACATTGGTCAGACCAAAATTAGAGTACGCATGCGCCATATGGGACCCAACTCATGCCATTCTCATTCAATCTCTCGAAACCACTCAGAATCGCGCAGCACGTTTCATTTTATCGAATTATTCACGTCATTCCAGTGTCACATCCATGAAGAGCACCCTAAACTTGCCTGATCTTTCATTGCGCCGCACATTGTCTCGCCTTAACCTTTTTCACAAAATCTATCATTATAACAGCCATTTGAAGGACGCCCTGTTTCATCCACCTCGCTTCATATCACCAAGGATGGATCATCGCTTTAAGGTGGGCCTACCATCCTGTCGCACCAGACTATATAATGATTCATTCGTGCCAAGGACAAGCGCCGCCTGGAACCACCTTCCCGCCTCCATCGCCTGTATAACGGACCAAAAAGACTTCAAGCTCGCCATACATGATGCCCTGTAGAATTTTTCTTTTTTTTCCTGTTTTCTGTTTTTTTTTTTTTTTTTTTTTTTAACTTTTAACTGCACTTACGATTGTTCAAACCACTCCTTTCTGTAGTGCCTTCGGGCCTTGAAAGTACCTTTAATAAATAAATAAATAAATAAATAAATTGTGAACGAAACAGTGTAATAGAGCGTTTTTCAATACAAGTACGAATGTTAGGTTAGGTTAAGATATGAACCGTCGTAAAACCGCATTAAACAATGTCACTTAGTGAGATGCAGTGTTTTTCACAATTACAAGTCGGGAACTGCGATATCTAATGTGAAAGCGCTTGAAACCGTCGTAATGTTGTAGAAAGCAATGTAAAGTAGCGAGTAAAACGTTTTCTAACGATAGAAGTGCAAAGGTTATGTTAGGTTGAGTTATGTTAGTTTAAGCTAGGTAGCGTCGTGAAACCACCAAAAACGACGTCATCTAACGAGATAGTGTTGTTTTATTGCGAGTACGAAACTGCGATAGGTAAAATGTTGTGAAAGCACACAAAACGGCATGAACAAGCCAAATACTGCGTGTTGTACCGTTACAAGTGCGAAACTGCTATGTTGTGACATTCTCGGTAAAGCGCATGCAAGTATCGTGAAACCTTAAAGAACGATGTCCTTTAGCGAGATACAGCGTTCTGTACTGCAATAAGTTGGTGAAAAACTGTGAGGTTATGCAAATATCGTAATTGTGAACGAAACAGTGTAATAGAGCGTTTTTCAATACAAGTACGAATGTTAGGTTAGGTTAAGATATGAACCGTCGTAAAACCGCATTAAAAAATGTCACTTAGTGAGATGCAGTGTTTTTCACCATTACAAGTCGGGAACTGCGATATCTAATGTGAAAGCGCTTGCAAACGTCGTTAGGTTAGGTTAGGTTAGGTTAGGTTAGGTTAGGTTACGTTAGGTTAGGTTTGGTTAGGTTAGGTTAGGTTAGGTTATGTTAGGTTAGGTTGGGTTAGGTTAGGTTAGGTTACGTTAGGTTAAGGTATGAACCGTCGTAAAACCGCAATAAACAATGTCACTTAGTGAGATGCAGTGTTTTTCACCTTTACAAGTTGGGAACTGCGATATCTAATGTGAAAGCGCTTGAAACCGTCGTAATGTTGTAGAAAGCAATGTAAAGTAGCGAGTAAAACGTTTTCTAACGATAGAAGTGCGAAGGTTATGTTAGGTTGAGTTATGTTAGTTTAAGCTAGGTAGCGTCGTGAAACCACCAAAAACGACGTCATCCAACGAGATAGTGTTGTTTTATTGCGAGTACGAAACTGCGATAGGTAAAATGTTGTGAAAGCACACAAAACGGCATGAACAAGCCAAATACTGCGTGTTGTACCGTTATAAGTGCGAAACTGCTATGTTGTGACATTCTCGGTAAAGCGCATGCAAGTATCGTGAAACCTTAAAGAACGATGTCATTTAGCGAGATACAGCGTTCTGTACTGTAATAAGTTGGTGAGAAACTGTGAGGTCAAGCAAATATCGTAATTGTGAACGAAACAGTGTAATTGAGCATCTTTAGATACAAGTGCGAATGTTAGGTTAGGTTGACATATCAACCGTCGTAAAACCGCAATAAACAATCTCACTTAGTGAGATGTAGTGTTTTTCAACATTACAAGTCGGGAACTACGATATCTAATGTGAAAGCGCATGAAACCGTCGTAATCTTGTAGAAAACATTGTAAAGTTGCGAATAAAACGTTTTCTAACGATAGAAGTGCGAAGGTTAGGTTAGGTTAGGTTAGGTTAAGCTAGGTAGCGTCGTGAAACTACCAAAAACGACGTCATCTAACGAGATAGTGTTGTTTTATTGCGAGTATTAAACTGCAATAGGTGAAATGTTGTGAAACCACACAAAACGGAATGAACAAGCCAAATACTGCGTGTTCTACTGTTACAAGTGCGAAACTGCTATATTGTGATATTCTCGTTAAAGCGCATGCAAGCATCGTGAAACCTTAAAGAACAATGTCATTTAGCGAGATACAGCGTTCTGTACTACAATAAGTTGGTGAAAAACTGTGAGGTTATGCAAATATCGTAATTGTGAACAAAACAGTGTAAAAGAGCGTTTTTAGATACAAGTGCGAATGTTAGGTTTGGTTAAGATATGAACCGTCGTAAAACCGCATTAAACAATGTCAATTAGTGAGATGCATTGTTTTTCACCATTAAAAGTGGGGAACTGCGATATCTAATGTGAAAGCGCTTGCAACCGTCGTTAGGTTAGGTTAGGTTAGGTTAGGTTAGGTTAGATTAGCTTAGGTTGGGTTGAGTTGGGTTAGGTTAGGTTAGGTTGGGTTAGGTTAGGTTAGGTTAGGTTAGGTTACGTTAGGTTTGGTTAGGTTACGTTAGGTTAGGTTAGGTTACGTTAGGTCAGGTTAGGTTAGTTAAGGATAATTTTGTTAGGTTAGGTAAGGTTAGGTTAGGTTAGGTTAGGTTGGGTTGGGTGTTGTTGGGTTGGGTTGGGTTGGGTTAGGTTGGGTTAGGTTAGGTTAGGTTACGTTAGGTTAGGTTAAGTTAGGTTAGGTTAGGTTTGGTTAGGTTAGGTTAGCTTAGCTTAGGTTAGGTTAGGTTGGGTTGGGTTGGGTTAGGTTGGGTTAGGTTAGGTTAGGTTAGGTTGGGTTAGGTTAGGTTAGTTTAGGTTAGGTTAGGTTAGGTTGGGTTGGGTTGGGTTAGGTTAGGTTAGGTTAGGTAAGGTTAGGTTAGGTTAGGTTAGGTTACGTTAGGTTAAGGTATGAACCGTCGTAAAACCGCATTAAACAATGTCACTTAGTGAGATGCAGTGTTTTTCACCTTTACAAGTTGGGAACTGCGATATCTAATGTGAAAGCGCATGAAACCGTCGTAATCTTGTAGAAAACATTGTAAAGTTGCGAGTAAAACGTTTTCTAACAATAGAAGTGCGAAGGTTAGGTTAGGTTAGGTTACTTTAAGCTAGGTAGCGTCGTGAAACTACCAAAAACGACGTCATCTAACGAGATAGTGTTGTTTTATTGCGAGTATTAAACTGCGATAGGTGAAATGTTGTGAATGCACACAAAACGGCATGAACAAGCCAAATACTGCGTGTTCTACCGTTACAAGTGCGAAACTGCTATATTGTGATATTCTCGTTAAAGCGCATGCAAGCATCGTGAAACCTTAAAGAACAATGTCATTTAGCGAGATACAGCGTTCTGTACTGCAATAAGTTGGTGAAAAACTGTGAGGTTATGCAAATATCGTAATTGTGAACGAAACAGTGTAATAGAGCGTTTTTCAATACAAGTACGAATGTTAGGTTAGGTTAAGATATGAACCGTCGTAAAACCGCATTAAACAATGTCACTTAGTGAGATGCAGTGTTTTTCACAATTACAAGTCGGGAACTGCGATATCTAATGTGAAAGCGCTTGAAACCGTCGTAATGTTGTAGAAAGCAATGTAAAGTAGCGAGTAAAACGTTTTCTAACGATAGAAGTGCAAAGGTTATGTTAGGTTGAGTTATGTTAGTTTAAGCTAGGTAGCGTCGTGAAACCACCAAAAACGACGTCATCTAACGAGATAGTGTTGTTTTATTGCGAGTACGAAACTGCGATAGGTAAAATGTTGTGAAAGCACACAAAACGGCATGAACAAGCCAAATACTGCGTGTTGTACCGTTACAAGTGCGAAACTGCTATGTTGTGACATTCTCGGTAAAGCGCATGCAAGTATCGTGAAACCTTAAAGAACGATGTCCTTTAGCGAGATACAGCGTTCTGTACTGCAATAAGTTGGTGAAAAACTGTGAGGTTATGCAAATATCGTAATTGTGAACGAAACAGTGTAATAGAGCGTTTTTCAATACAAGTACGAATGTTAGGTTAGGTTAAGATATGAACCGTCGTAAAACCGCATTAAAAAATGTCACTTAGTGAGATGCAGTGTTTTTCACCATTACAAGTCGGGAACTGCGATATCTAATGTGAAAGCGCTTGCAAACGTCGTTAGGTTAGGTTAGGTTAGGTTAGGTTAGGTTACGTTAGGTTAGGTTTGGTTAGGTTAGGTTAGGTTAGGTTATGTTAGGTTAGGTTGGGTTAGGTTAGGTTAGGTTACGTTAGGTTAAGGTATGAACCGTCGTAAAACCGCAATAAACAATGTCACTTAGTGAGATGCAGTGTTTTTCACCTTTACAAGTTGGGAACTGCGATATCTAATGTGAAAGCGCTTGAAACCGTCGTAATGTTGTAGAAAGCAATGTAAAGTAGCGAGTAAAACGTTTTCTAACGATAGAAGTGCGAAGGTTATGTTAGGTTGAGTTATGTTAGTTTAAGCTAGGTAGCGTCGTGAAACCACCAAAAACGACGTCATCCAACGAGATAGTGTTGTTTTATTGCGAGTACGAAACTGCGATAGGTAAAATGTTGTGAAAGCACACAAAACGGCATGAACAAGCCAAATACTGCGTGTTGTACCGTTATAAGTGCGAAACTGCTATGTTGTGACATTCTCGGTAAAGCGCATGCAAGTATCGTGAAACCTTAAAGAACGATGTCATTTAGCGAGATACAGCGTTCTGTACTGTAATAAGTTGGTGAGAAACTGTGAGGTCAAGCAAATATCGTAATTGTGAACGAAACAGTGTAATTGAGCATCTTTAGATACAAGTGCGAATGTTAGGTTAGGTTGACATATCAACCGTCGTAAAACCGCAATAAACAATCTCACTTAGTGAGATGTAGTGTTTTTCAACATTACAAGTCGGGAACTACGATATCTAATGTGAAAGCGCATGAAACCGTCGTAATCTTGTAGAAAACATTGTAAAGTTGCGAATAAAACGTTTTCTAACGATAGAAGTGCGAAGGTTAGGTTAGGTTAGGTTAAGCTAGGTAGCGTCGTGAAACTACCAAAAACGACGTCATCTAACGAGATAGTGTTGTTTTATTGCGAGTATTAAACTGCAATAGGTGAAATGTTGTGAAACCACACAAAACGGAATGAACAAGCCAAATACTGCGTGTTCTACTGTTACAAGTGCGAAACTGCTATATTGTGATATTCTCGTTAAAGCGCATGCAAGCATCGTGAAACCTTAAAGAACAATGTCATTTAGCGAGATACAGCGTTCTGTACTACAATAAGTTAGTGAAAAACTGTGAGGTTATGCAAATATCGTAATTGTGAACAAAACAGTGTAAAAGAGCGTTTTTAGATACAAGTGCGAATGTTAGGTTTGGTTAAGATATGAACCGTCGTAAAACCGCATTAAACAATGTCAATTAGTGAGATGCATTGTTTTTCACCATTAAAAGTGGGGAACTGCGATATCTAATGTGAAAGCGCTTGCAACCGTCGTTAGGTTAGGTTAGGTTAGGTTAGGTTAGGTTAGGTTAGGTTAGATTAGCTTAGGTTGGGTTGAGTTGGGTTAGGTTAGGTTAGGTTGGGTTAGGTTAGGTTAGGTTAGGTTACGTTAGGTTAGGTTAGGTTACGTTAGGTTAGGTTAGGTTACGTTAGGTCAGGTTAGGTTAGTTAAGGATAATTTGGTTAGGTTAGGTAAGGTTAGGTTAGGTTAGGTTAGGTTGGGTTGGGTGTTGTTGGGTTGGGTTGGGTTGGGTTAGGTTGGGTTAGGTTAGGTTAGGTTACGTTAGGTTAGGTTAAGTTAGGTTAGGTTAGGTTTGGTTAGGTTAGGTTAGCTTAGCTTAGGTTAGGTTAGGTTGGGTTGGGTTGGGTTAGGTTGGGTTAGGTTAGGTTAGGTTAGGTTGGGTTAGGTTAGGTTAGTTTCGGTTAGGTTAGGTTAGGTTGGGTTGGGTTGGGTTAGGTTAGGTTAGGTTAGGTAAGGTTAGGTTAGGTTAGGTTAGGTTACGTTAGGTTAAGGTATGAACCGTCGTAAAACCGCATTAAACAATGTCACTTAGTGAGATGCAGTGTTTTTCACCTTTACAAGTTGGGAACTGCGATATCTAATGTGAAAGCGCATGAAACCGTCGTAATCTTGTAGAAAACATTGTAAAGTTGCGAGTAAAACGTTTTCTAACGATAGAAGTGCGAAGGTTAGGTTAGGTTAGGTTACTTTAAGCTAGGTAGCGTCGTGAAACTACCAAAAACGACGTCATCTAACGAGATAGTGTTGTTTTATTGCGAGTATTAAACTGCGATAGGTGAAATGTTGTGAATGCACACAAAACGGCATGAACAAGCCAAATGCTGCGTGTTCTACCGTTACAAGTGCGAAACTGCTATATTGTGATATTCTCATTAAAGCGCATGCAAGCATCGTGAAACCTAAAAGAACAATGTCATTTAGCGAGATACAGCGTTCTGTACTGCAATAAGTTGGTGAAAAACTGTGAGGTTATGCAAATATCGTAATTGTGAACGAAACAGTGTAATAGAGCGTTTTTCAATACAAGTACGAATGTTAGGTTAGGTTAAGATATGAACCGTCGTAAAACCGCATTAAACAATGTCACTTAGTGAGATGCAGTGTTTTTCACAATTACAAGTCGGGAACTGCGATATCTAATGTGAAAGCGCTTGAAACCGTCGTAATGTTGTAGAAAGCAATGTAAAGTAGCGAGTAAAACGTTTTCTAACGATAGAAGAGCAAAGGTTATGTTAGGTTGAGTTATGTTAGTTTAAGCTAGGTAGCGTCGTGAAACCACCAAAAACGACGTCATCTAACGAGATAGTTTTGTTTTATTGCGAGTACGAAACTGCGATAGGTAAAATGTTGTGAAAGCACACAAAACGGCATGAACAAGCCAAATACTGCGTGTTGTACCGTTACAAGTGCGAAACTGCTATGTTGTGACATTCTCGGTAAAGCGCATGCAAGTATCGTGAAACCTTAAAGAACGATGTCATTTAGCGAGATACAGCGTTCTGTACTGTAATAAGTTGGTGAGAAACTGTGAGGTCAAGCAAATATCGTAATTGTGAACGAAACAGTGTAATTGAGCGTCTTTAGATACAAGTGTGAATGTTAGGTTAGGTTGACATATCAACCGTCGTAAAACCGCAATAAACAATCTCACTTAGTGAGATGTAGTGTTTTTCAACATTACAAGTCGGGAACTACGATATCTAATGTGAAAGCGCATGAAACCGTCGTAATCTTGTAGAAAACATTGTAAAGTTGCGAATAAAACGTTTTCTAACGATAGAAGTGCGAAGGTTAGGTTAGGTTAGGTTAGGTTAAGCTAGGTAGCGTCGTGAAACTACCAAAAACGACGTCATCTAACGAGATAGTGTTGTTTTATTGCGAGTATTAAACTGCGATAGGTGAAATGTTGTGAAAGCACACAAAACGGAATGAACAAGCCAAATACTGCGTGTCCTACTGTTACAAGTGCGAAACTGCTATATTGTGATATTCTCGTTAAAGCGCATGCAAGCATCGTGAAACCTTAAAGAACAATGTCATTTAGCGAGATACAGCGTTCTGTACTGCAATAAGTTGGTGAAAAACTGTGAGGTTATGCAAATATCGTAATTGTGAACAAAACAGTGTAATAGAGCGTTTTAAGATAAAAGTGCGAATGTTAGGTTAGGTTAAGATATGAACCGTCGTAAAACCGCATTAAACAATGTCAATTAGTGAGATGCAGTGTTTTTCACCATTAAAAGTGGGGAACTGCGATATCTAATGTGAAAGCGCTTGCAACCGTCGTTAGGTTAGGTTAGGTTAGGTTAGGTTAGGTTAGATTAGGTTAGGTTGGGTTGAGTTGGGTTAGGTTAGGTTAGGTTAGGTTAGGTTGGGCTAGGTTAGGTTACGTTAGGTTACGTTAGGTTAGGTTAGGTTACGTTAGGTTAGGTTAGGTTAGGTTACGTTAGGTTAGGTTAGGTTAGGTAAGGATAATTTGGTTAGGTTAGGTAAGGTTAGGTTAGGTTAGGTTAGGTTGGGTTGGGTGTTGTTGGGTTGGGTTGGGTTGGGTTAGGTTGGGTTAGGTTAGGTTAGGTTAGGTTAGGTTACGTTATGTTATGTTAGGTTAGGTTAGGTTACGTTAGGTTAGGTTAGGTCAGGTAAGGTTAGGTTACGTTAGAATAGGTTAGGTTAGGTTAGGTTACGTTAGGTTAGGTTAAGTTAGGTTAGGTTAGGTTTGGTTAGGTTAGGTTAGGTTAGCTTAGGTTAGGTTAGGTTGGGTTGGGTTGGGTTAGGTTGGGTTAGGTTAGGTTAGGTTAGGTTGGGTTAGGTTAGTTTAGGTTAGGGTAGGTTAGGTTAGGTTGGGTTGGGTTGGCTTAGGTTAGGTTAGGGTGGTAAGGTTAGGTTAGGTTAGGTTAGGTTACGTTAGGTTAAGGTATGAACCGTCGTAAAACCGCATTAAACAATGTCACTTAGTGAGATGCAGTGTTTTTCACCTTTACAAGTTGGGAACTGCGATATCTAATGTGAAAGCGCTTGAAACCGTCGTAATGTTGTAGAAAGCAATGTAAAGTAGCGAGTAAAACGTTTTGTAACGATAGAAGTGCGAAGGTTAGGTTAGGTTAGGTTAGTTTAAGCTAGGTAGCGTCGTGAAACTACAAAAAACGACGTCATCTAACGAGATAGTGTAGTTTTATTGCGAGTATTAAACTGCGATAGGTGAAATGTTGTGAAAGCACACAAAACGGCATGAACAAGCCAAATACTGCGTGTTCTACCGTTAAAGTGCGAAACTGCTATATTGTGATATTCTCGTTAAAGCGCATGCAAGCATCGTGAAACCTTAAAGAACAATGTCATTTAGCGAGATACAGCGTTCTGTTCTGCAATAAGTTGGTGAAAAACTGTGAGGTTATGCAAATATCGTAATTGTGAACGAAACAGTGTAATAGAGCGTTTTTCAATATAAGTACGAATGTTAGGTTAGGTTAAGATATGAACCGTCGTAAAACCGCATTAAACAATGTCACTTAGGGAGATGCAGTGTTTTTCACCATTACAAGTCGGGAACAGCGATATCTAATGTGAAAGCGCTTGCAAACGTCGTTAGGTTAGGTTAGGTTAGGTTAGGTTACGTTAGGTTACGTTAGGTTAGGTTTGGTTAGGTTAGGTTAGGTTAGGTTAGGTTATGTTAGGTTAGGTTGGGTTAGGTTACGTTAGGTTACGTTAGGTTAAGGTATGAACCGTCGTAAAACCACAATAAACAATGTCACTTAGTGAGATGCAGTGTTTTTCACCTTTACAAGTTGGGAACTGCGATATCTAATGTGAAAGTGCTTGAAACCGTCGTAATGTTGTAGAAAGCAATGTAAAGTAGCGAGTAAAACGTTTTCTAACGATAGAAGTGCGAAAGTTATGTTAGGTTGAGTTATGTTAGTTTAAGCTAGGTAGCGTCGTGAAACCACCAAAAACGACGTCATCTAACGAGATAGTGTTGTTTTATTGCGAGTACAAAACTGCGATAGGTAAAATGTTGTGAAAGCACACAAAACGGCATGAACAAGCCAAATACTGCGTGTTGTACCGTTACAAGTGCGAAACTGCTATGTTGTGACATTCTCGGTAAAGCGCATGCAAGTATCGTGAAACCTTAAAGAACGATGTCATTAGCGAGATACAGCGTTGTGTACTGTAATAAGTTGGTGAGAAACTGTGAGGTCAAGCAAATATCGTAATTGTGAACGAAACAGTGTAATTGAGCGTCTTTAGATACAAGTGCGAATGTTAGGTTAGGTTGACAAATCAACCGTCGTAAAACCGCATTAAACAATGTCACTTAGTGAGATGTAGTGTTTTTCAACATTACAAGTCGGGAACTACGATATCTGATGTGAAAGCGCATGAAACCGTCGTAATCTTGTAGAAAACATTGTAAAGTGGCGAGTAAAACGTTTTGTAATGATAGAAGTGCGAAGGTTAGGTTAGGTTAGGTTAGTTTAAGCTAGGTAGCGTCGTGAAACTACCAAAAACGACGTCATCTAACGAGATAGTGTAGTTTTATTGCGAGTATTATACTGCGATAGGTGAAATGTTGTGAAAGCACACAAAACGGCATGAACAAGCCAAATACTGCGTGTTCTACCGTTACAAGTGCAAAACTGCTATATTGTGATATTCTCGTTAAAGCGCATGCAAGCATCGTGAAACCTTAAAGAACAATGTCATTTAGCGAGATACAGCGTTCTGTACTGCAATAAGTTGGTGAAAAACTGTGAGGTTATGCAAATATCGTAATTGTGAACGAAACAGTGTAATAGAACGTTTTTCAATACAAGTACGAATGTTAGGTTAAGATATGAACCGTCGTAAAACCGCATTAAACAATGTCACTTAGTGAGATGCAGTGTTTTTCACCATTACAAGTCGGGAACTGCGATATCTAATGTGAAAGCGCTTGCAACCGTCGTTAGGTTAGGTTAGGTTAGGTTAGGTTAGGTTAGGTTTGGTTAGGTTAGGTTAGGTTAGGTTAGATTAGGTTAGGTTGGGTTGATTTGGGTTAGGTTAGGTTAGGTTGGGTTAGGTTAGGTTAGGTTACGTTAGGTTAGGTTAGGTTACGTTAGGTTAGGTTAGGTTACGTTAGGTTAGGTTAGGTTAGGTAAGGATAATTTGGTTAGGTTAGGTAAGGTTAGGTTAGGTTAGGTTAGGTGGGGTTGGGTGTTGTTGGGTTGGGTTGGGTTAGGTTGGGTTAGGTTACGTTAGGTTACGTTAGGTTATGTTAGGTTAGGTTACGTTAGGTTATGTTAGGTTAGGTTAGGTTACGTTAGGTTAGGTTAGGTCAGGTAAGGTTAGGTTACGTTAGAATAGGTTAGTTTAGGTTAGGTTACGTTGGGTTAGGTTAAGTTAGGTTAGGTTAGGTTTGGTTAGGTTAGGTTAGGTTAGCTTAGGTTAGGTTAGGTTGGGTTGGGTTGGGTTAGGTTGGGTTAGGTTAGGTTAGGTTAGGTTAGGTTGGGTTAGGTTAGTTTAGGTTAGGTTAGGTTAGGTTAGGTTGGGTTGGGTTGGCTTAGGTTAGGTTAGGGTGGTAAGGTTAGGTTAGGTTAGGTTAGGTTAAGTTACGTTAGGTTAAGGTATGAACCGTCGTAAAACCGCATTAAACAATGTCACTTAGTGAGATGCAGTGTTTTTCACCTTTACAAGTTGGGAACTGTGATATCTAATGTGAAAGCGCTTGAAACCGTCGTAATGTTGTAGAAAGCAATGTAAAGTAGCGAGTAAAACGTTTTCTAACGATAGAAGTGCGAAAGTTATGTTAGGTTGAGTTATGTTAGTTTAAGCTAGGTAGCGTCGTGAAACTACCAAATCAACGTCATCTAACGAGATAGTGTTGTTTTATTGCGAGTACGAAACTGCGATAGGTGAAATGTTGTGAAAGCACACAAAACGGCATGAACAAACCAAATACTCGTGTTGTACCGTTACAAGTGCGAAACTGCTATGTTGTGATATTCTCGTTAAAGCGCATGCAAGCATCGTGAAACCTTAAAGAACGATGTCATTTAGCGAGATACAGCGTTCTGTACTGTAATAAGTTGGTGAGAAACTGTGAGGTCAAGCAAATATCGTAATTGTGAACGAAACAGTGTAATTGAGCGTCTTTAGATACAAGTGCGAATGTTAGGTTAGGTTGACATATCAACCGTCGTAAAACCGCATTAAACAATGTCGCTTAGTGAGATGTAGTGTTTTTCAACATTACAAGTCGAAAACTACGATATCTAATGTGAAAGCGCATGAAACCATCGTAATCTTGTAGAAAACATTGTAAAGTGGCGAGTAAAACGTTTTCTAACGATAGAAGTGCGAAGGTTAGGTTAGGTTAGGTTAGGTTAAGCTAGGTAGCGTCGTGAAACTACCAAAAACGACGTCATCTAACGAGATAGTGTTGTTTTATTGCGAGTATTAAACTGCGATAGGTGAAATGTTGTGAAAGCACACAAAACGGAATGAACAAGCCAAATACTGCGTGTCCTACTGTTACAAGTGCGAAACTGCTATATTGTGATATTCTCGTTAAAGCGCATGCAAGCATCGTGAAACCTTAAAGAACAATGTCATTTAGCGAGATACAGCGTTCTGTACTGCAATAAGTTGGTGAAAAACTGTGAGGTTATGCAAATATCGTAATTGTGAACGAAACAGTGTAATAGAGCGTTTTTCAATATAAGTACGAATGTTAGGTTAGGTTAAGATATGAACCGTCGTAAAACCGCATTAAACAATGTCACTTAGTGAGATGCAGTGTTTTTCACCATTACAAGTCGGGAACAGCGATATCTAATGTGAAAGCGCTTGCAAACGTCGTTAGGTTAGGTTAGGTTAGGTTAGGTTACGTTAGGTTACGTTAGGTTAGGTTTGGTTAGGTTAGGTTAGGTTAGGTTATGTTAGGTTAGGTTGGGTTAGGTTACGTTAGGTTACGTTAGGTTAAGGTATGAACCGTCGTAAAACCGCAATAAACAATGTCACTTAGTGAGATGCAGTGTTTTTCACCTTTACAAGTTGGGAACTGCGATATCTAATGTGAAAGCGCTTGAAACCGTCGTAATGTTGTAGAAAGCAATGTAAAGTAGCGAGTAAAACGTTTTCGAACGATAGAAGTGCGAAAGTTATGTTAGGTTGAGTTATGTTAGTTTAAGCTAGGTAGCGTCGTGAAACCACCAAAAACGACGTCATCTAACGAGATAGTGTTGTTTTATTGCGAGTACAAAACTGCGATAGGTAAAATGTTGTGAAAGCACACAAAACGGCATGAACAAGCCAAATACTGCGTGTTGTACCGTTACAAGTGCGAAACTGCTATGTTGTGACATTCTCGGTAAAGCGCATGCAAGTATCGTGAAACCTTAAAGAACGATGTCATTAGCGAGATACAGCGTTGTGTACTGTAATAAGTTGGTGAGAAACTGTGAGGTCAAGCAAATATCGTAATTGTGAACGAAACAGTGTAATTGAGCGTCTTTAGATACAAGTGCGAATGTTAGGTTAGGTTGACAAATCAACCGTCGTAAAACCGCATTAAACAATGTCACTTAGTGAGATGTAGTGTTTTTCAACATTACAAGTCGGGAACTACGATATCTAATGTGAAAGCGCATGAAACCGTCGTAATCTTGTAGAAAACATTGTAAAGTGGCGAGTAAAACGTTTTGTAATGATAGAAGTGCGAAGGTTAGGTTAGGTTAGGTTAGTTTAAGCTAGGTAGCGTCGTGAAACTACCAAAAACGACGTCATCTAACGAGATAGTGTAGTTTTATTGCGAGTATTATACTGCGATAGGTGAAATGTTGTGAAAGCACACAAAACGGCATGAACAAGCCAAATACTGCGTGTTCTACCGTTACAAGTGCAAAACTGCTATATTGTGATATTCTCGTTAAAGCGCATGCAAGCATCGTGAAACCTTAAAGAACAATGTCATTTAGCGAGATACAGCGTTCTGTACTGCAATAAGTTGGTGAAAAACTGTGAGGTTATGCAAATATCGTAATTGTGAACGAAACAGTGTAATAGAGCGTTTTTCAATACAAGTACGAATGTTAGGTTAAGATATGAACCGTCGTAAAACCGCATAACAATGTCACTTAGTGAGATGCAGTGTTTTTCACCATTACAAGTCGGGAACTGCGATATCTAATGTGAAAGCGCTTGCAACCGTTGTTAGGTTAGGTTAGGTTAGGTTAGGTTAGGTTAGGTTTGGTTAGGTTAGGTTAGGTTAGGTTAGATTAGGTTAGGTTGGGTTGATTTGGGTTAGGTTAGGTTAGGTTGGGTTAGGTTAGGTTAGGTTAGGTTACGTTAGGTTAGGTTAGGTTACGTTAGGTTAGGTTAGGTTACGTTAGGTTAGGTTAGGTAAGGATAATTTGGTTAGGTTAGGTAAGGTTAGGTTAGGTTAGGTTAGGTTGGGTTGGGTGTTGTTGGGTTGGGTTGGGTTGGGTTAGGTTGGGTTAGGTTACGTTAGGTTACGTTAGGTTATGTTAGGTTAGGTTACGTTAGGTTATGTTAGGTTAGGTTAGGTTACGTTAGGTTAGGTTAGGTCAGGTAAGGTTAGGTTACGTTAGAATAGGTTAGTTTAGGTTAGGTTACGTTGGGTTAGGTTAAGTTAGGTTAGGTTAGGTTTGGTTAAGTTAGGTTAGGTTAGCTTAGGTTAGGTTAGGTTGGGTTGGGTTGGGTTAGGTTGGGTTAGGTTAGGTTAGGTTAGGTTAGGTTGGGTTAGGTTAGTTTAGGTTAGGTTAGGTTAGGTTAGGTTGGGTTGGGTTGGCTTAGGTTAGGTTAGGGTGGTAAGGTTAGGTTAGGTTAGGTTAGGTTAAGTTACGTTAGGTTAAGGTATGAACCGTCGTAAAACCGCATTAAACAATGTCACTTAGTGAGATGCAGTGTTTTTCACCTTTACAAGTTGGGAACTGTGATATCTAATGTGAAAGCGCTTGAAACCGTCGTAATGTTGTAGAAAGCAATGTAAAGTAGCGAGTAAAACGTTTTCTAACGATAGAAGTGCGAACGTTATGTTAGGTTGAGTTATGTTAGTTTAAGCTAGGTAGCGTCGTGAAACTACCAAATCAACGTCATCTAACGAGATAGTGTTGTTTTATTGCGAGTACGAAACTGCGATAGGTGAAATGTTGTGAAAGCACACAAAACGGCATGAACAAACCAAATACTGCGTGTTGTACCGTTACAAGTGCGAAACTGCTATGTTGTGATATTCTCGTTAAAGCGCATGCAAGCATCGTGAAACCTTAAAGAACGATGTCATTTAGCGAGATACAGCGTTCTGTACTGTAATAAGTTGGTGAGAAACTGTGAGGTCAAGCAAATATCGTAATTGTGAACAAAACAGTGTAATTGAGCGTCTTTAGATACAAGTGCGAATGTTAGGTTAGGTTGACATATCAACCGTCGTAAAACCGCATTAAACAATGTCGCTTAGTGAGATGTAGTGTTTTTCAACATTACAAGTCGGGAACTACGATATCTAATGTGAAAGCGCATGAAACCATCGTAATCTTGTAGAAAACATTGTAAAGTGGCGAGTAAAACGTTTTCTAACGATAGAAGTGCGAAGGTTAGGTTAGGTTAGGTTAGGTTAAGCTAGGTAGCGTCGTGAAACTACCAAAAACGACGTCATCTAACGAGATAGTGTTGTTTTATTGCGAGTATTAAACTGCGATAGGTGAAATGTTGTGAAAGCACACAAAACGGAATGAACAAGCCAAATACTGCGTGTCCTACTGTTACAAGTGCGAAACTGCTATATTGTGATATTCTCGTTAAAGCGCATGCAAGCATCGTGAAACCTTAAAGAACAATGTCATTTAGCGAGATACAGCGTTCTGTACTGCAATGAGTTGGTGAAAAACTGTGAGGTTATGCAAATATCGTAATTGTGAACAAAACAGTGTAATAGAGCGTTTTTAGATACAAGTGCGAATGTTAGGTTAGGTTAAGATATGAACCGTCGTAAAACCGCATTAAACAATGTCAATTAGTGAGATGCAGTGTTTTTCACCATTAAAAGTGGGGAACTGCGATATCTAATGTGAAAGCGCTTGCAACCGTCGTTAGGTTAGGTTAGGTTAGGTTAGGTTAGGTTAGGTTAGATTAGGTTAGGTTGGGTTGAGTTGGGTTAGGTTAGGTTAGGTTAGGTTAGGTTGGGCTAGGTTAGGTTAGGTTAGGTTACGTTAGGTTAGGTTAGGTTACGTTAGGTTAGGTTAGGTTAGGTTACGTTAGGTTAGGTTAGGTTAGGTAAGGATAATTTGGTTAGGTTAGGTAAGGTTAGGTTAGGTTAGGTTAGGTTGGGTTGGGTGTTGTTGGGTTGGGTTGGGTTGGGTTAGGTTGGGTTAGGTTAGGTTAGGTTAGGTTAGGTTAGGTTACGTTAGGTTATGTTAGGTTAGGTTAGGCTACGTTAGGTTAGGTTAGGTCAGGTAAGGTTAGGTTACGTTAGAATAGGTTAGGTTAGGTTAGGTTACGTTAGGTTAGGTTAAGTTAGGTTAGGTTAGGTTTGGTTAGGTTAGGTTAGGTTAGCTTAGGTTAGGTTAGGTTAGGTTAGGTTGGGTTGGGTTGGGTTAGGTTAGGTTAGGTTAGGTTAGGTAAGGTTAGGTTAGGTTAGGTTAGGTTACGTTAGGTTAAGGTATGAACCGTCGTAAAACCGCATTAAACAATGTCACTTAGTGAGATGCAGTGTTTTTCACCCTTACAAGTTGGGAACTGCGATATCTAATGTGAAAGCGCATGAAACCGTCGTAATCTTGTAGAAAACATTGTAAAGTTGCGAGTAAAACGTTTTCTAACGATAGAAGTGCGAAAGTTATGCTAGGTTGAGTTATGTTAGTTTAAGCTAGGTAGCGTCGTGAAACTACCAAATCAACGTCATCTAACGAGATAGTGTTGTTTTATTGCGAGTACGAAACTGCGATAGGTGAAATGTTGTGAAAGCACACAAAACGGCATGAACAAACCAAATACTGCGTGTTGTACCGTTACAAGTGCGAAACTGCTATGTTGTGATAATCTCGTTAAAGCGCATGCAAGCATCGTGAAACCTTAAAGAACGATGTCATTTAGCGAGATACAGCGTTCTGTACTGCAATAAGTTGGTGAAAAACTGTGAGGTTATGCAAATATCCTAATTGTGAACGAAACAGTGTAATAGAGCGTTTTTTAATACAAGTGCGAATGTTAGGTTAGGTTAAGATATGAACCGTCGTAAAACAGCATTAAACAATGTCACTTAGTGAGATGCAGTGTTTTTCACCATTACAAGTCGGGAACTGCGATATCTAATGTGAAAGCGCTTGCAAACGTCGTTAGGTTAGGTTAGGTTAGGTTAGGTTACGTTAGGTTAGGCTAGGTTAGGTTTGGTTAGGTTAGGTTAGGTTAGGTTAGGTTAGGGTATGTTAGGTTAGGTTTGCTTAGGTTAGGTTAGGTTAGGTTAGGTTGGGTTAGGTAAGGTTAGGTTTGGTTAAGATATGAACCGCGCTAAAACCACATTAAACAATGTCACTTAGTGAGATGCTGTGTTTTTCACCATTACAAGTCGGGAACTGCGATATCTAATGTGAAAGCGCATGAAACCGTCGTAATTTTGTAGAAAACAATGTAAAGTAGCGAATAAAACGTTTTCTAACGATAGAAGTGCGAAGGTTCGGTTAGTTTGAGCTAGGTAGCGTCGTGAAACCACCAAAAACGATGTCATCTAACGAGATAGTGTTGTTTTATTGCGAGTACGAAACTGCGATAGGTGAAATATTGGGAAAGCACACAAAATGGCATGAACTAGCCAGATACTGCGTCTTGTGCCGTTACAAGTGCGAAACTGCTTTATTGTGATATTCTCGTTAAAGCGCATGCAAGTATCGTGAAACCTTAAAGAACGATGTCATTTAGCGAGATACAGCGTTCTGTACTGTAATAAGTTGGTGAGAAACTGTGAGGTCAAGCAAATATCGTAATTGTGAACGAAACAGTGTAATTGAGCGTATTTAGATACAAGTGCGAATGTTAGGTTAGGTTGAGATATCAACCGTCGTAAAACCGCATTAAACAATGTCACTTAGTGAGATGTAGTGTTTTTCAACATTACAAGTCGGGAACTGCGATATCTAATGTGAAAGCGCATGAAACCGTCGTAATCTTGTAGAAAACATTGTAAAGTTGCGAGTAAAACGTTTTCTAACGAGAGAAGTGCGAAGGTTAGCTTGAGTTATGTTAGTTTAAGCTATGTAGCGTCGTGAGACCACCAAAAAGGACGTCATCTAACGAGATAGTGTTGTTTTCTTGCATGTACGAAACTGCAACAGGTGAAATGTTGTGAAAGTACACAAAACGGCTTGAACAAGCCAGATACTGCGTGTTGTACCGTTACAAGTGCGAAACTGCTATAATGTGATAGTCTTGTTAAAGCGCATGCAAGCATCGTGAAACCTTAAAGAACGATGTCATTTAGCGAGATACAGCGTTCTGTACTGTAATAAGTTGGCGAAAAACTGTGAGGTTATGCAAATATCGTAATTGTGAACGAAACAGTGTAATAGAGCGTTTTTCAATACAAGTACGAATGTTAGGTTAGGTTAAGATATGAACCGTCGTAAAACCGCATTAAACAATGTCTTTTAGTGAGATGCAGTGTTTTTCACCATTACAAGTCGGGAACTGCGATATCTAATGTGAAAGCGCTTGCAAACGTCGTTAGGTTAGGTTAGGTTAGGTTAGGTTAGGTTAGGTTAGGTTACGTTAGGTTAGGTTTGGTTAGGTTAGGTTAGGTTAGGTTATGTTAGGTTAGGTTGGGTTAGGTGAGGTTAGGTTAGGTTAGGTTAAGATATGAACCGCGCTAAAACCGCATTAAACAATGTCACTTAGTGAGATGCAGTGTTTTTCACCTTTACAAGTTGGGAACTGCGATATCTAATGTGAAAGCGCTTGAAACCGTCGTAATGTTGTAGAAAGCAATGTAAAGTAGCGAGTAAAACGTTTTCTAACGATAGAAGTGCGAAAGTTATGTTAGGTTGAGTTATGTTAGTTTAAGCTAGGTAGCGTCGTGAAACTACCAAATCAACGTCATATAACGAGATAGTGTTGTTTTATTGCGAGTACGAAACTGCGATAGGTGAAATGTTGTGAAAGCACACAAAACGGCATGAACAAGCCAAATACTGCGTGTTGTACCGTTACAAGTGCGAAACTGCTATGTTGTGATATTCTCGTTAAAGCGCATGCAAGCATCGTGAAACCTTGAAGAACGATGTCATTTAGCGAGATACAGCGTTCTGTACTGCAATAAGTTGGTGAAAAACTGTGAGGTGATGCAAATATCCTAATTGTGAACGAAACAGTGTAATAGAGCGTTTTTTAATACAAGTGCGAATTTTAGGTTAGGTTAAGATATGAACCGTCGTAAAACCGCATTAAACAATGTCACTTAGTGAGATGCAGTGTTTTTCACCATTACAAGTCGGGAACTGCGATATCTAATGTGAAAGCGCTTGCAAACGTCGTTAGGTTAGGTTAGGTTAGGTTAGGTTAGGTTACGTTAGGTTAGGTTAGGTTTGGATAGGTTAGGTTAGGTTAGGTTAGGGTATGTTAGGTTAGGTTTGGTTAGGTTAGGTTAGGTTAGGTTGGGTTAGGTAAGGTTAGGTTAGGTTAAGATATGAACCGCGCTAAAACCGCATTAAACAATGTCACTTAGTGAGATGCTGTGTTTTTCACCATTACAAGTCGGGAACTGCGATATCTAATGTGAAAGCGCATGAAACCGTCGTAATCTTGTAGAAAACATTGTAAAGTTGCGAGTAAAACGTTTTCTAACGATAGAAGTGCGAAGGTTAGCTTGAGTTATGTTAGTTTAAGCTATGTAGCGTCGTGAGACCACCAAAAAGGACGTCATCTAACGAGATAGTGTTGTTTTATTGCATGTACGAAACTGCAATAGGTGAAATGTTGTGAAAGTACACAAAACGGCTTGAACAAGCCAGATACTGCGTGTTGTACCGTTACAAGTGCGAAACTGCTATATTGTGATATTCTCGTTAAAGCGCATGCAAGCATCGTGAAACCTTAAAGAACAATGTCATTTAGCGAGATACAGCGTTCTGTACTGCAATAAGTTGGTGAAAAACTGTGAGGTTATGCAAATAACGTAATTGTGAACAAAACAGTGTAATAGAGCGTTTTTAGATACAAGTGCGAATGTTAGGTTAGGTTAAGATATGAACCGTCGTAAAACCGCATTAAACAATGTCAATTAGTGAGATGCAGTGTTTTTCACCATTAAAAGTGGGGAACTGCGATATCTAATGTGAAAGCGCTTGCAACCGTCGTTAGGTTAGGTTAGGTTAGGTTTGGTTAGGTTAGGTTAGGTTAGGTTAGGTTAGATTAGGTTAGGTTGGGTTGAGTTGGGTTAGGTTAGGTTAGGTTAGGTTAGGTTGGGTTAGGTTAGCTTAGGTTACGTTAGGTTAGGTTAGGTTACGTTAGGTTAGGTTAGGTTAGGTAAGGATAATTTGGTTAGGTTAGGTAAGGTTAGGTTAGGTTAGGTTAGGTTGGGTTGGGTGTTGTTGGGTTGGGTTAGGTTAGGTTAGGTTACGTTAGGTTAGGTTAGGTTACGTTAGGTTATGTTAGGTTAGGTTGGGTTACGTTAGGTTAGGTTAGGTCAGGTAAGGTTAGGTTACGTTAGAATAGGTTAGGTTAGGTTAGGTTACGTTAGGTTAGGTTAAGTTAGGGTAGGTTAGGTTTGGTTAGGTTAGGTTAGGTTAGCTTAGGTTAGGTTAGGTTGGGTTGGGTTGTGTTAGGTTGGGTTAGGTTAGGTTAGGTTAGGTTAGGTTTGGTTAGGTTAGGTTAGTTTAGGTTAGGTAAGGTTAGGTTAGGTTGGGTTGGGTTAGGTTAGGTTAGGTTAGGTAAGGTTAGGTTAGGTTAGGTTACGTTAGGTTAAGGTATGAACCGTCGTAAAACCGCATTAAACAATGTCACTTAGTGAGATGCAGTGTTTTTCACCTTTACAAGTTGGGAACTGCGATATCTAATGTGAAAGCGCATGAAACCGTCGTAATCTTGTAGAAAACATTGTAAAGTTGCGAGTAAAACGTTTTCTAACGATAGAAGCGCGAAGGTTAGGTTAGGTTAGGTTACTTTAAGCTAGGTAGCGTCGTGAAACTACCAAAAACGACGTCATCTAACGAGATAGTGTTGTTTTATTGGGAGTATTAAACTGCGATAGGTGAAATGTTGTGAATGCACACAAAACGGCATGAACAAGCCAAATACTGCGTGTTCTACCGTTACAAGTGCGAAACTGCTATATAGTGATATTCTCGTTAAAGCGCATGCAAGCATCGTGAAACCTTAAAGAACAATGTCATTTAGCGAGATACAGCGTTCTGTACTGCAATAAGTTGGTGAAAAACTGTGAGGTTATGCAAATATCGTAATTGTGAACGAAACAGTGTAATAGAGCGTTTTTCAATACAAGTACGAATGTTAGGTTAGGTTAAGATATGAACCGTCGTAAAACCGCATTAAACAATGTCACTTAGTGAGATGCAGTGTTTTTCACAATTACAAGTCGGGAACTGCGATATCTAATGTGAAAGCGCTTGCAAACGTCGTTAGGTTAGGTTAGGTTAGGTTACGTTAGGTTAGGTTTGGTTAGGTTAGGTTAGGTTATGTTAGGTTAGGTTGGGTTAGGTTAGGTTAGGTTACGTTAGGTTAAGGTATGAACCGTCGTAAAACCGCATTAAACAATGTCACTTAGTGAGATGCAGTGTTTTTCACTTTTACAAGTTGGGAACTGCGATATCTAATGTGAAAGCGCTTGAAACCGTCGTAAAGTTGTAGAAAGCAATGTAAAGTAGCGAGTAAAACGTTTTCTAACGATAGAAGTGCGAAGGTTATGTTAGGTTGAGTTGTGTTAGTTTAAGCTAGGTAGCGTCGTGAAACCACCAAAAACGACGTCATCTAACGAGATAATGTTGTTTTATTGCGAGTACGAAACTGCGATAGGTAAAATGTTGTGAAAGCACACAAAACGGCATGAACAAGCCAAATACTGCGTGTTGTGCCGTTACAAGTGCGAAACTGCTATGTTGTGACATTCTCGGTAAAGCGCATGCAAGTATCGTGAAACCTTAAAGAACGATGTCATTTAGCGAGATACCGCGTTCTGTACTGTAATAAGTTGGTGAGAAACTGTGAGGTCAAGCAAATATCGTAATTGTGAACGAAACAGTGTAATTGAGCGTCTTTATAAACAAGTGCGAATGTTAGGTTAGGTTGACATATCAACCGTCGTAAAACCGCATTAAACAATGTCACTTGGTGAGATGTAGTGTTTTTCAACATTACAAGTCGGGAACTACGATATCTAATGTGAAAGCGCATGAAACCGTCGTAATCTTGTAGAAAACATTGTAAAGTTGCGAATAAAACGTTTTCTAACGATAGAAGTGCGAAGGTTAGGTTAGGTTAGGTTAGGTTAAGCTAGGTAGCGTCGTGAAACTACCAAAAAAGACGTCATCTAACGAGATAGTGTTGTTTTATTGCGAGTATTAAACTGCGATAGGTGAAATGTTGTGAAAGCACACAAAACGGAATGAACAAGCCAAATACTGCGTGTTCTACCGTTACAAGTGCGAAACTGCTATATTGTGATATTCTCGTTAAAGCGCATGCAAGCATCGTGAAACCTTAAAGAACAATGTCATTTAGCGAGATACAGCGTTCTGTGCTGCAATAAGTTGGTGAAAAACTGTGAGGTTATGCAAATATCGTAATTGTGAACGAAACAGTGTAATAGAGCGTTTTTAGATACAAGTGCGAATGTTAGGTTAGGTTAAGATATGAACCGTCGTAAAACCGCATTAAACAATGTCCCTTAGTGAGATGCAGTGTTTCTCACCATTACAAGTCGGGAACTGCGATATCTAATGTGAAAGCGCTCTCAACCGTCGTTAGGTTAAGTTAGGTTAGGTTAGGTTTGGTTAGGTTAGGTTAGGTTAGCTTAGGTTAGGTTAGGTTGGGTTGGGTTGGGTTAGGTTGGGTTAGGTTAGGTTAGGTTAGGTTAGGTTAGGTTGGGTTAGGTTAGTTTAGGTTAGGTTAGGTTAGGTTAGGTTGGGTTGGGTTGGGTTAGGTTAGGTTAGGTAAGGTTAGGTTAGGTTAGGTTAGGTTACGTTAGGTTAAGGTATGAACCGTCGTAAAACCGCATTAAACAATGTCACTTAGTGAGATGCAGTGTTTTTCACCTTTACAAGATGGGAACTGTGATATCTAATGTGAAAGCGCTTGAAACCGTCGTAATGTTGTAGAAAGCATTGTAAAGTAGCGAGTAAAACGTTTTCTAACGATAGAAGTGCGAAGGTTATGTTAGGTTGAGTTATGTTAGTTTAAGCTAGGTAGCGTCGTGAAACTACCAAAAACAACGTCATCTAACGAGATAGTGTTGTTTTATTGCGAGTACGAAACTGCGATAGGTGAAATGTTGTGAAAGCACACAAAACGGCATGAACAAGCCAAATACTGCGTGTTCTACCGTTACAAGTGCGAAACTGCTATGTTGTGATATTCTCGTTAAAGCGCATGCAAGCATCGTGAAACCTTAAAGAACGATGTCATTTAGCGAGATACAGCGTTCTGTACTGCAATAAGTTGGTGAAAAACTGTGAGGTTAGGCAATTATCGTAATTGTGAACAAAACAGTGTAATAGAGCGTTTTTAGATACAAGTGCGAATGTTAGGTTAGGTTAAGATATGAACCGTCGTAAAACCGCATTAAACAATGTCAATTAGTGAGATGCAGTGTTTTTCACCATTAAAAGTGGGGAACTGCGATATCTAATGTGAAAGCGCTTGCAACCGTCGTTAGGTTAGGTTAGGTTAGGTTAGGTTAGGTTAGGTTTCGTTAGGTTAGGTTAGGTTAGGTTAGGTTAGGTTTGGTTAGGTTAGGTTAGGTTAGCTTAGGTTAGGTTAGGTTGGGTTGGGTTAGGTTGGGTTAGGTTAGGTTAGGTTAGGTTGGGTTAGGTTAGTTTAGGTTAGGTTAAATTAGGTTAGGTTAGGTTGGGTTGGGTTGGTTAGGTTAGGTTAGGTTAGGTTAGGTAAGGTTAGGTTAGGTTAGGTTAGGTTACGTTAGGTTAAGGTATGAACCGTCGTAAAACCGCATTAAACAATGTCACTTAGTGAGATGCAGTGTTTTTCACCTTTACAAGTTGGGAACTGTGATATCTAATGTGAAAGCGCTTGAAACCGTCGTAATGTTGTAGAAAGCAATGTAAAGTAGCGAGTAAAACGTTTTCTAACGATAGAAGTGCGAAGGTTATGTTAGGTTGAGTTATGTTAGGTTAGGTTAGGTTAGGTTAGGTTAGGTTAGGTTAGGTTAGGTTACGTTAGGTTAAGGTATGAACCGTCGTAAAACCGCATTAAACAATGTCACTTAGTGAGATGCAGTGTTTTTCACCTTTACAAGTTGGGAACTGCGATATCTAATGTGAAAGCGCATGAAACCGTCGTAATCTTGTAGAAAACATTGTAAAGTTGCGAGTAAAACGTTTTCTAACGATATAAGTGCGAAGGTTAGGTTAGGTTAGGTTACTTTAAGCTAGGTAGCGTCGTGAAACTACCAAAAACGACGTCATCTAACGAGATAGTGTTGTTTTATTGGGAGTATTAAACTGCGATAGGTGAAATGTTGTGAATGCACACAAAACGGCATGAACAAGCCAAATACTGCGTGTTCTACCGTTACAAGTGCGAAACTGCTATATTGTGATATTCTCGTTAAAGCGCATGCAAGCATCGTGAAACCTTAAAGAACAATGTCATTTAGCGAGATACAGCGTTCTGTACTGCAATAAGTTGGTGAAAAACTGTGAGGTTATGCAAATATCGTAATTGTGAACGAAACAGTGTAATAGAGCGTTTTTCAATACAAGTACGAATGTTAGGTTAGGTTAAGATATGAACCGTCGTAAAACCGCATTAAACAATGTCACTTAGTGAGATGCAGTGTTTTTCACAATTACAAGTCGGGAACTGCGATATCTAATGTGAAAGCGCTTGCAAACGTCGTTAGGTTAGGTTAGGTTAGGTTACGTTAGGTTAGGTTTGGTTAGGTTAGGTTAGGTTATGTTAGGTTAGGTTGGGTTAGGTTAGGTTAGGTTACGTTAGGTTAAGGTATGAACCGTCGTAAAACCGCATTAAACAATGTCACTTAGTGAGATGCAGTGTTTTTCACTTTTACAAGTTGGGAACTGCGATATCTAATGTGAAAGCGCTTGAAACCGTCGTAAAGTTGTAGAAAGCAATGTAAAGTAGCGAGTAAAACGTTTTCTAACGATAGAAGTGCGAAGGTTATGTTAGGTTGAGTTGTGTTAGTTTAAGCTAGGTAGCGTCGTGAAACCACCAAAAACGACGTCATCTAACGAGATAATGTTGTTTTATTGCGAGTACGAAACTGCGATAGGTAAAATGTTGTGAAAGCACACAAAACGGCATGAACAAGCCAAATACTGCGTGTTGTGCCGTTACAAGTGCGAAACTGCTATGTTGTGACATTCTCGGTAAAGCGCATGCAAGTATCGTGAAACCTTAAAGAACGATGTCATTTAGCGAGATACCGCGTTCTGTACTGTAATAAGTTGGTGAGAAACTGTGAGGTCAAGCAAATATCGTAATTGTGAACGAAACAGTGTAATTGAGCGTCTTTATAAACAAGTGCGAATGTTAGGTTAGGTTGACATATCAACCGTCGTAAAACCGCATTAAACAATGTCACTTGGTGAGATGTAGTGTTTTTCAACATTACAAGTCGGGAACTACGATATCTAATGTGAAAGCGCATGAAACCGTCGTAATCTTGTAGAAAACATTGTAAAGTTGCGAATAAAACGTTTTCTAACGATAGAAGTGCGAAGGTTAGGTTAGGTTAGGTTAGGTTAAGCTAGGTAGCGTCGTGAAACTACCAAAAAAGACGTCATCTAACGAGATAGTGTTGTTTTATTGCGAGTATTAAACTGCGATAGGTGAAATGTTGTGAAAGCACACAAAACGGAATGAACAAGCCAAATACTGCGTGTTCTACCGTTACAAGTGCGAAACTGCTATATTGTGATATTCTCGTTAAAGCGCATGCAAGCATCGTGAAACCTTAAAGAACAATGTCATTTAGCGAGATACAGCGTTCTGTACTGCAATAAGTTGGTGAAAAACTGTGAGGTTATGCAAATATCGTAATTGTGAACGAAACAGTGTAATAGAGCGTTTTTAGATACAAGTGCGAATGTTAGGTTAGGTTAAGATATGAACCGTCGTAAAACCGCATTAAACAATGTCCCTTAGTGAGATGCAGTGTTTCTCACCATTACAAGTCGGGAACTGCGATATCTAATGTGAAAGCGCTCTCAACCGTCGTTAGGTTAAGTTAGGTTAGGTTAGGTTTGGTTAGGTTAGGTTAGGTTAGCTTAGGTTAGGTTAGGTTGGGTTGGGTTGGGTTAGGTTGGGTTAGGTTAGGTTAGGTTAGGTTAGGTTAGGTTGGGTTAGGTTAGTTTAGGTTAGGTTAGGTTAGGTTAGGTTGGGTTGGGTTGGGTTAGGTTAGGTTAGGTAAGGTTAGGTTAGGTTAGGTTAGGTTACGTTAGGTTAAGGTATGAACCGTCGTAAAACCGCATTAAACAATGTCACTTAGTGAGATGCAGTGTTTTTCACCTTTACAAGATGGGAACTGTGATATCTAATGTGAAAGCGCTTGAAACCGTCGTAATGTTGTAGAAAGCATTGTAAAGTAGCGAGTAAAACGTTTTCTAACGATAGAAGTGCGAAGGTTATGTTAGGTTGAGTTATGTTAGTTTAAGCTAGGTAGCGTCGTGAAACTACCAAAAACAACGTCATCTAACGAGATAGTGTTGTTTTATTGCGAGTACGAAACTGCGATAGGTGAAATGTTGTGAAAGCACACAAAACGGCATGAACAAGCCAAATACTGCGTGTTCTACCGTTACAAGTGCGAAACTGCTATGTTGTGATATTCTCGTTAAAGCGCATGCAAGCATCGTGAAACCTTAAAGAACGATGTCATTTAGCGAGATACAGCGTTCTGTACTGCAATAAGTTGGTGAAAAACTGTGAGGTTAGGCAATTATCGTAATTGTGAACAAAACAGTGTAATAGAGCGTTTTTAGATACAAGTGCGAATGTTAGGTTAGGTTAAGATATGAACCGTCGTAAAACCGCATTAAACAATGTCAATTAGTGAGATGCAGTGTTTTTCACCATTAAAAGTGGGGAACTGCGATATCTAATGTGAAAGCGCTTGCAACCGTCGTTAGGTTAGGTTAGGTTAGGTTAGGTTAGGTTAGGTTTCGTTAGGTTAGGTTAGGTTAGGTTAGGTTAGGTTTGGTTAGGTTAGGTTAGGTTAGCTTAGGTTAGGTTAGGTTGGGTTGGGTTGGGTTAGGTTGGGTTAGGTTAGGTTAGGTTAGGTTGGGTTAGGTTAGTTTAGGTTAGGTTAAATTAGGTTAGGTTAGGTTGGGTTGGGTTGGTTAGGTTAGGTTAGGTTAGGTTAGGTTAGGTAAGGTTAGGTTAGGTTAGGTTAGGTTACGTTAGGTTAAGGTATGAACCGTCGTAAAACCGCATTAAACAATGTCACTTAGTGAGATGCAGTGTTTTTCACCTTTACAAGTTGGGAACTGTGATATCTAATGTGAAAGCGCTTGAAACCGTCGTAATGTTGTAGAAAGCAATGTAAAGTAGCGAGTAAAACGTTTTCTAACGATAGAAGTGCGAAGGTTATGTTAGGTTGAGTTATGTTAGTTTAAGCTAGGTAGCGTCGTGAAACTACCAAAAACAACGTCATCTAACGAGATAGTGTTGTTTTATTGCGAGTACGAAACTGCGATAGGTGAAATGTTGTGAAAGCACACAAAACGGCATGAACAAGCCAAATACTGCGTGTTGTACCGTTACAAGTGCGAAACTGCTATGTTGTGATATTCTCGTTGAAGCGCATGCAAGCATCGTGAAACCTTAAAGAACGATGTCATTTAGCGAGATACAGCGTTCTGTACTGCAATAAGTTGGTGAAAAACTGTGAGGTTATGCAAATATCCTAATTGTGAACGAAACAGTGTAATAGAGCGTTTTTTAATACAAGTGCGAATGTTAGGTTAGGTTAAGATATGAACCGTCGTAAAACCGCATTAAACAATGTCACTTAGTGAGATGCAGTGTTTTTCACCATTACAAGTCGGGAACTGCGATATCTAATGTGAAAGCGCTTGCAAACGTCGTTAGGTTAGGTTAGGTTAGGTTAAGTTAGGTTACGTTAGGTTAGGTTAGGTTAGGTTTGGTTTGGTTAGGTTAGGTTAGGTTAGGTTAGGTTAGGTTAGGGTATGTTAGGTAAGGTTTGGTTAGGTTAGGTTAGGTTGGGTTAGGTAAGGTTAGGTTAGGTTAAGATATGAACCGCGCTAAAACCGCATTAAACAATGTCACTTAGTGAGATGCTGTGTTTTTCACCATTACAAGTCGGGAACTGCGATATCTAATGTGAAAGCGCATGACACCGTCGTAATCTTGTAGAAAACATTGTAAAGTAGCGAATAAAACGTTTTCTAACGATAGAAGTGCGAAGGTTCGGTTAGTTTGAGCTAGGTAGCGTCGTGAAACCACCAAAAACGATGTCATCTAACGAGATAGTGTTGTTTTATTGCGAGTACGAAACTGCGATAGGTGAAATATTGGGAAAGCACACAAAATGGCATGAACTAGCCAGATACTGCGTCTTGTGCCGTTACAAGTGCGAAACTGCTTTATTGTGATATTCTCGTTAAAGCGCATGCAAGTATCTTGAAACCTTAAAGAACGATGTCATTTAGCGAGATACAGCGTTCTGTACTGTAATAAGTTGGTGAGAAACTGTGAGGTCAAGCAAATATCGTAATTGTGAACTAAACAGTGTAATTGAGCGTATTTAGATACAAGTGCGAATGTTAGGTTAGCTTGAGATATCAACCGTCGTAAAACCGCATTAAACAATGTCACTTAGTGAGATGTAGTGTTTTTCAACATTACAAGTCGGGAACTACGATATCTAATGTGAAAGCGCATGAAACCATCGTAATCTTGTAGAAAACATTGTAAAGTTGCGAGTAAAACGTTTTCTAACGATAGAAGTGCGAAGGTTAGGTTAGGTTGGGTTAGTTTAAGCTAGGTAGCGTCGTGAAACTACCAAAAACGACGTCATCTAACGAGATAGTGTTGTTTTATTGCGAGTATTAAACTGCGATAGGTGAAATGTTGTGAAAGCACACAAAACGGCATGAACAAGCCAAATACTGCGTGTTCTACCGTTACAAGTGCGAAACTGCTATATTGTGATATTCTCGTTAAAGCGCATGCAAGCATCGTGAAACCTTAAAGAACAATGTCATTTAGCGAGATACAGCGTTCTGTACTGCAATAAGTTGGTGAAAAACTGTGAGGTTATGCAAATATCGTAATTGTGAACGAAACAGTGTAATAGAGCGTTTTTCAATACAAGTACGAATGTTAGGTTAGGTTAAGATATGAACCGTCGTAAAACCGCAT
Source organism: Rhipicephalus microplus (assembly GCF_043290135.1). Classification (NCBI taxonomy): domain Eukaryota; kingdom Metazoa; phylum Arthropoda; class Arachnida; order Ixodida; family Ixodidae; genus Rhipicephalus; species Rhipicephalus microplus. Next base: position 288,087 of record NW_027464633.1, read on the forward strand.
TAAACAATGTCACTTAGTGAGATGCCGTTTTTTCACCATTACAAGTCGGGAACTGCGATATCTAATGTGAAAGCGCTTGCAAACGTCATTAGGTTAGGTTAGGTTAGGTTAGGTTAGGTTAGGTTAGGTTACGTTAGGTTAGGTTTGGTTAGGTTAGGTTAGGTTAGGTTAGGTTATGTTAGGTTAGGTTGGGTTAGGTTAGGTTAGGTTACGTTAGGTTAAGGTATGAACCGTCGTAAAACCGCATTAAACAATGTCACTTAGTGAGATGCAGTGTTTTTCACTTTTACAAGTTGGGAACTGCGATATCTAATGTGAAAGCGCTTGAAACCGTCGTAAAGTTGTAGAAAGCAATGTAAAGTAGCGAGTAAAACGTTTTCTAACGATAGAAGTGCGAAGGTTATGTTAGGTTGAGTTATGTTAGTTTAAGCTAGGTAGCGTCGTGAAACCACCAAAAACGACGTCATCTAACGAGATAATGTTGTTTTATTGCGAGTACGAAACTGCGATAGGTAAAATGTTGTGAAAGCACACAAAACGGCATGAACAAGCCAAATACTGCGTGTTGTACCGTTACAAGTGCGAAACTGCTATGTTGTGACATTCTCGGTAAAGCGCATGCAAGTATCGTGAAACCTTAAAGAACGATGTCATTTAGCGAGATACAGCGTTCTGTACTGTAATAAGTTGGTGAGAAACTGTGAGGTCAAGCAAATATCGTAATTGTGAACGAAACAGTGTAATTGAGCGTCTTTATATACAAGTGCGAATGTTAGGTTAGGTTGACATATCAACCGTCGTAAAACCGCATTAAACAATGTCACTTAGTGAGATGTAGTGTTTTTCAACATTACAAGTCGGGAACTACGATATCTAATGTGAAAGCGCATGAAACCGTCGTAATCTTGTAGAAAACATTGTAAAGTTGCGAATAAAACGTTTTCTAACGATAGAAGTGCGAAGGTTAGGTTAGGTTAGGTTAGGTTAAGCTAGGTAGCGTCGTGAAACTACAAAAAAAGGCCTTCATCTAACGAGATAGTGTTGTTTTATTGCGAGTATTAAACTGCGATAGGTGAAATGTTGTGAAAGCACACAAAACGGAATGAACAAGCCAAATACTGCGTGTTCTACCGTTACAAGTGCGAAACTGCTATATTGTGATATTCTCGTTAAAGCGCATGCAAGCATCGTGAAACCTTAAAGAACAATGTCATTTAGCGAGATACAGCGTTCTGTACTGCAATAAGTTGGTGAAAAACTGTGAGGTTATGCAAATATCGTAATTGTGAACGAAACAGTGTAATAGAGCGTTTTTAGATACAAGTGCGAATGTTAGGTTAGGTTAAGATATGAACCGTCGTAAAACCGCATTAAACAATGTCCCTTAGTGAGATGCAGTGTTTCTCACCATTACAAGTCGGGAACTGCGATATCTAATGTGAAAGCGCTCTCAACCGTCGTTAGGTTAAGTTAGGTTAGGTTAGGTTTGGTTAGGTTAGGTTAGGTTAGCTTAGGTTAGGTTAGGTTGGGTTGGGTTGGGTTAGGTTGGGTTAGGTTAGGTTAGGTTAGGTTGGGTTAGGTTAGTTTAGGTTAGGTTAGGTTGGGTTGGGTTGGGTTAGGTTAGGTTAGGTTAGGTAAGGTTAGGTTAGGTTAGCTTACGTTAGGTTAAGGTAAGAACCGTCGTAAAACCGCATTAAACAATGTCACTTAGTGAGATGCAGTGTTTTTCACCTTTACAAGATGGGAACTGTGATATCTAATGTGAAAGCGCTTGAAACCGTCGTAATGTTGTAGAAAGCATTGTAAAGTAGCGAGTAAAACGTTTTCTAACGATAGAAGTGCGAAGGTTATGTTAGGTTGAGTTATGTTAGTTTAAGCTAGGTAGCGTCGTGAAACTACCAAAAACAACGTCATCTAACGAGATAGTGTTGTTTTATTGCGAGTACGAAACTGCGATAGGTGAAATGTTGTGAAAGCACACAAAACGGCATGAACAAGCCAAATACTGCGTGTTGTACCGTTACAAGTGCGAAACTGCTATGTTGTGATATTCTCGTTGAAGCGCATGCAAGCATCGTGAAACCTTAAAGAACGATGTCATTTAGCGAGATACAGCGTTCTGTACTGCAATAAGTTGGTGAAAAACTGTGAGGTTATGCAAATATCCTAATTGTGAACGAAACAGTGTAATAGAGCGTTTTTTAATACAAGTGCGATTGTTAGGTTAGGTTAAGATATGAACCGTCGTAAAACCGCATTAAACAATGTCAATTAGTGAGATGCAGTGTTTTTCACCATTAAAAGTGGGGAACTGCGATATCTAATGTGAAAGCGCTTGCAACCGTCGTTAGGTTAGGTTAGGTTAGGTTAGGATAGGTTTCGTTAGGTTAGGTTAGGTTAGGTTAGGTTAGGTTTGGTTAGGTTAGGTTAGGTTAGCTTAGGTTAGGTTAGGTTGGGTTGGGTTGGGTTAGGTTGGGTTAGGTTAGGTTAGGTTAGGTTAGGTTGGGTTAGGTTAGTTTAGGTTAGGTTAGGTTAGGTTAGGTTGGGTTGGGTTGGTTAGGTTAGGTTAGGTTAGGTTAGGTAAGGTTAGGTTAGGTTAGGTTAGGTTACGTTAGGTTAAGGTATGAACCGTCATAAAACCGCATTAAACAATGTCACTTAGTGAGATGCAGTGTTTTTCACCTTTACAAGTTGGGAACTGTGATATCTAATGTGAAAGCGCTTGAAACCGTCGTAATGTTGTAGAAAGCATTGTAAAGTAGCGAGTAAAACGTTTTCTAACGATAGAAGTGCGAAGGTTATGTTAGGTTTGCGTTATGTTAGTTTAAGCTAGGTATCGTCGTGAAACTACCAAAAACAACGTCATCTAACGAGATAGTGTTGTTTTATTGCGAGTACGAAACTGCGATAGGTGAAATGTTGTGAAAGCACACAAAACGGCATGAACAAGCCAAATACTGCGTGTTGTACCGTTACAAGTGCGAAACTGCTATGTTGTGATATTCTCGTTGAAGCGCATGCAAGCATCGTGAAACCTTAAAGAACGATGTCATTTAGCGAGATACAGCGTTCTGTACTGCAATGAGTTGGTGAAAAACTGTGAGGTTATGCAAATATCCTAATTGTGAACGAAACAGTGTAATGGAGCGTTTTTTAATACAAGTGCGAATGTTAGGTTAGGTTAAGATATGAACCGTCGTAAAACCGCATTAAACAATGTCACTTAGTGAGATGTAGTGTTTTTCTACATTACAAGTTGGGAACTACAATATCTAATGTGAAAGCGCATGAAACCATCGTAATCTTGTAGAAAACATTGTAAAGTTGCGAGTAAAACGTTTTCTAACGATAGAAGTGCGAAGGTTAGGTTAGGTTAGGTTAGTTTAAGCTAGGTAGCGTCGTGAAACTACCGAAAACGACGTCATCTAACGAGATAGTGTTGTTTTATTGCGAGTATTAAACTGCGATAGGTGAAATGTTGTGAAAGCACACAAAACGGCATGAACAAGCCAAATACTGCGTGTTCTACCGTTACAAGTGCGAAACTGCTATATTGTGATATTCTCGTTAAAGCGCATGCAAGCATCGTGAAACCTTAAAGAACAATGTCATTTAGCGAGATACAGCGTTCTGTACTGCAATAAGTTGGTGAAAAACTGTGAGGTTATGCAAATATCGTAATTGTGAACGAAACAGTGTAATAGAGCGTCTTTAGATACGAGTACGAATGTTAGGTTAGGTTAAGATATGAACCGTCGTAAAACCGCATTAAACAATGTCATTTAGTGAGATGCAGTGTTTTTCACCATTAAAAGTGGGGAACTGCGATATCTAATGTGAAAGCGCTTGCAACCGTCGTTAGGTTAGGTTAGGTTAGGTTAAGTTTGGTTAGGTTAGGTTAGGTTAGGTTAGATTAGGTTAGGTTGGGTTGAGTTGGGTTAGGTTAGGTTAGGTTACGTTAGGTTGGGTTAGGTTAGGTTAGGTTACGTTAGGTTAGGTTACGTTAGGTTAGGTTAGGTTGGGTTACGTTAGGTTAGGTTAGGTTAGGTAAGGATAATTTCGTTAGGTTAGGTAAGGTTAGGTTAGGTTAGGTTAGGTTGGGTTGGGTGTTGTTGGGTTGGGTTGGGTTGGGTTAGGTTGGGTTAGGTTAGGTTAGGTTACGTTAGGTTAGGTTAGGTTAGGTTAGGTTACGTTAGGTTATGTTAGGTTAGGTTAGGTTACGTTAGGTTAGGTTAGGTCAGGTAAGGTTACGTTACGTTAGAATAGGTTAGGTTAGGTTAGGTTACGTTAGGTTAGGTTAAGTTAGGTTAGGTTAAGTTTGGTTAGGTTAGGTTAGGTTAGCTTAGGTAAGGTTAGGTTGGGTTGGGTTGGGTTGGGTTAGGTTGGGTTAGGTTAGGTTAGGTTAGGTTAGGTTGGGTTAGGTTAGTTTAGGTTAGGTTAGGTTAGGTTGGGTTGGGTTGGCTTAGGTTAGGTTAGGGTGGTAAGGTTAGGTTAGGTTAGGTTAGGTTACGTTAGGTTAAGGTATGAACCGTCGTAAAACCGCATTAAACAATGTCACTTAGTGAGATGCAGTGTTTTTCACCATTACAAGTCGGGAGCTGCGATATCTAATGTGAAAGCGCTTGCAAACGTCGTTAGGTTAGGTTAGGTTAGGTTAGGTTACGTTAGGGTAGGTTTGGTTAGGTTAGGTTAGGTTAGGTTATGTTAGGTTAGGTTGGGTTAGGTTAGGTTAGGTTACGTTAGGTTAAAGTATGAACCGTCGTAAAACCGCAATAAACAATGTCACTTAGTGAGATGCAATGTTTTTCACCTTTACAAGTTGGGAACTGCGATATCTAATGTGAAAGCGCTTGAAACCGTCGTAATGTTGTAGAAAGCAATGTAAAGTATCGAGTAAAACGTTTTCTAACGATAGAAGTGCGAAGGTTATGTTAGGTTGAGTTATGTTAGTTTAAGCTAGGTAGCGTCGTGAAACCACCAAAAACGACGTCATCTAACGAGATAGTGTTGTTTTATTGCGAGTACGAAACTGCGATAGGTAAAATGTTGTGAAAGCACACAAAACGGCATGAACAAGCCAAATACTGCGTGTTGTACCGTTACAAGTGCGAAACTGCTATGTTGTGACATTCTCGGTAAAGCGCATGCAAGTATCGTGAAACCTTAAAGAACGATGTCATTTAGCGAGATACAGCGTTCTGTACTGTAATAAGTTGGTGAGAAACTGTGAGGTCAAGCAAATATTGTAATTGTGAACGAAACAGTGTAATTGAGCGTCATTAGATACAAGTGCGAATGTTAGGTTAGGTTGACATATCAACCGTCGTAAAACCGCATTAAACAATGTCACTTAGTGAGATGTAGTGTTTTTCAACATTACAAGTCGGGAACTACGTTATCTAATGTGAAAGCGCATGAAACCGTCGTAATTTTGTAGAAAACATTGTAAAGTTGCGAGTAAAACGTTTTCTAACGATAGAAGTGCGAAGGTTAGGTTAGGTTAGGTTAGTTTAAGCTAGGTAGCGTCGTGAAACTACCAAAAACGACGTCATCTAACGAGATAGTGTTGTTTTATAGCGAGTATTAAACTGCGATAGGTGAAATGTTGTGAAAGCACTTAAAACGGCATGAACAAGCCAAATACTGCGTGTTCTACCGTTACAAGTGCGAAACTGCTATATTGTGATATTCTCGTTAAAGCGCATGCAAGCATCGTGAAACCTTAAAGAACAATGTCATTTAGCGAGATACAGCGTTCTGTACTGCAATAAGTTGGTGAAAAACTGTGAGGTTATGCAAATATCGTAATTGTGAACGAAACAGTGTAATAGAGCGTTTTTCAATACAAGTACGAATGTTAGGTTAGGTTAAGATATGAACCGTCGTAAAACCGCATTAAACAATGCCACTTAGTGAGATGTCGTGTTTTTCACCATTACAAGTCGGGAACTGCGATATCTAATGTGAAAGCGCTTGCAAACGTCGTTAGGTTAGGTTAGGTTAGGTTACGTTAGGTTAGGTTTGGTTAGGTTAGGTTAGGTTAGGTTATGTTAGGTTGGGTTGGGTTAGGTTAGGTTAGGTTACGTTAGGTTAAGGTATGAACCGTCGTAAAACCGCATTAAACAATGTCACTTAGTGAGATGCAGTGTTTTTCACCTTTACAAGTTGGGAACTGCGATATCTAATGTGAAAGCGCCTAAAACCGTCGTAAAGTTGTAGAAAGCAATGTAAAGTAGCGAGTAAAACGTTTTCTAACGATAGAAGTGCGAAGGTTATGTTAGGTTGAGTTATGTTAGTTTAAGCTAGGTAGCGTCGTGAAACCACCAAAAACGACGTCATCTAACGAGATATTGTTGTTTTATTGCGAGTACGAAACTGCGATAGGTAAAATGTTGTGAAAGCACACAAAACGGCATGAACAAGCCAAATACTGCGTGTTGTACCGTTACAAGTGCGAAACTGCTATGTTGTGACATTCTCGGTAAAGCGCATGCAAGTATCGTGAAACCTTAAAGAACGATGTCATTTAGCGAGATACAGCGTTCTGTACTGTAATAAGTTGGTGAGAAACTGTGAGGTCAAGCAAATATCGTAATTGTGAACGAAACAGTGTAATTGAGCGTCTTTATATACAAGTGCGAATGTTAGGTTAGGTTGACATATCAACCGTCGTAAAACCGCATTAAACAATGTCACTTAGTGAGATGTAGTGTTTTTCAACATTACAAGTCGGCAACTACGATATCTAATGTGAAAGCGCATGAAACCGTCGTAATCTTGTAGAAAACATTGTAAAGTTGCGAATAAAACGTTTTCTAACGATAGAAGTGCGAAGGTTAGGTTAGGTTAGGTTAGGTTAGGTTAGGCTAGGTAGCGTCGTGAAACTACCAAAAACGACGTCATCTAACGAGATAGTGTTGTTTTATTGCGAGTATTAAACTGCGATAGGTGAAATGTTGTGAAAGCACACAAAACGGAATGAACAAGCCAAATACTGCGTGTTCTACCATTACAAGTGCGAAACTGCTATATTGTGATATTCTCGTTAAAGCGCATGCAAGCATCGTGAAACCTTAAAGAACAATGTCATTTAGCGAGATACAGCGTTCTGTACTGCAATAAGTTGGTGAAAAACTGTGAGGTTATGCAAATATCGTAATTGTGAACAAAACAGTGTAATAGAGCGTTTTTAGATACAAGTGCGAATGTTAGGTTAGGTTAAGATATTAACCGTCGTAAAACCGCATTAAACAATGTCAATTAGTGAGATGCAGTGTTTTTCACCATTAAAAGTGGGGAACTGCGATATCTAATGTGAAAGCGCTTGCAACCGTTGTTAGGTTTGTGACAGGTTCAGTAAATAAAGCCAGTCGAGCTAGCTGTGAAACGTTAATCTCTCACGAGAAAAGGAAGTGAGCGTTTGATTTGCAAAAAAAGAAATCATACTTTCACAAACACACAAAAAAAACCACAAAAAGGAAAATACTAAGATCAGAAAAATGTTAACTAACTAGCACTGTCAGTTTCGTTAGCGAGCGGAAACCTCTAAGAGTCTAAACAGTCCTTTTCGTTAAAGTCCTCGTGTTTGAGTCCGGACGCGAGAGAAGACGGATACGGCTCACCAGCGGTTCACGCCCTTCAATAGTCCATTGGGGAAGCTGCCGTGGTGAGAGTGCATAAGCTCGGGCCCGTAGCCCGACGGCTTGCTCCCGCTCCCGGTAGACGTCATCTGCTGCGCTGTCTTCCGCTCGAACATCAGACCAAGGTCTTGCCAAGGATTCGCCAATAGCCGCTGCGGTTGAATGGTCACCAGGACCCCGTGGAAACAGTCGCCCGCTAGGTGGATGCCCTGACGCCCAGGAGGTACTCGCACCCGACGAGGTCGCACGCCGCACCCTAGCCTTCTTCTTCCAAGCACGAGCCCGAATCTCCTCTTCCTCTTTCTTCGATGCCCTGGCTCTGGATTTTTCTCCCATTCCCTTGAATTTTCTTCTTTTTCTAATCGCCAGTGTTCGCCGCACTGGCGCAATACGCCATCTTGCACACATTGTCAGTAGTTCATCTTACGCGCCAAATTTGAAAGTCACTTGACTCGCGCACTTCACTCACAACAAGAGTCCCCCCTTTGAAAAGTTTCTTTTGCGAAGAAAAATAAACTGCAGTTCAGTGCGCGAGAAGTCACCACGCGTCGTCCATTCACAAGATGTCCTTAACAAACAAACAACTTGAAGTAGTCGCTTGTCTCGAGAAAACGTAAAAATTCACAACCGGCTCATATAATCTGCGCCGACATTTTCAGAGCCTCTAATGTGCTCGACTCGGAATGAATATTCTTGTAACGCGAGGCTCCACCGTAATACCCTACTGTTCAGGTGTTTTGCCCTTAAGAGATACTGCAGTGGTTGGTGATCGGTCTGTACGACAAATGACGTTCCGTACAGAAAAACATGATACTTTTCTATCGCCCAGACCAACGCTAAGCATTCCCTCTCGATTGCTGAGTATCTCTTTTCGCGAGGCTGAAGTTGACGACTGGCATATGACACAGGGTGGAGGATGCCATCATGCTCTTGCATAAGGATAGCGCCTATACAAGAATCAGAGGCGTCAGACCGAAGCACGAATTCTCTTTTCAGATCGGGTGCTTTGACGATTGGCCCAGAAGACAAAGCCTTTTTGAGTGATTCAAACGCTTCTTCTCTATCCGTGGTCCACGTAATCTTGTTTTTCTCCATCTTCCTCGTCATCTCAGTAAGCGGCTGTGCTTTCTCGGCGTACCGAGGTATCAGGTCACGGTAATAGCCAGCCAGTCCAAGGAATGACCGGAGTTGCTTCTTTGTTTCAGGCTTAGAAGCACAGGTGATCTTCTGTATCGTGCTTTCGACTGGCCGTATGTTGCCATCTCCCAATCGATGTCCCAAAAAGGTGACTGTGCTCATAGCCACTTCACATTTCTGTGGCTTGATCCTTAGTCCGGCTTGTCGTATCCTGGCAAAAAATTGCTTCAAAGTTGTTAGATGTTCTTCCCACGTAGTGGTAGCCACCAGTACGTCGTCTATGTAATGAACGACGTTGGGTATTCCAAGCAATAACTTTCTCATCAGACGAGTGAAGACCGCGGATGCGGTCTTGATGCCAAAAGGCATATACAGGAAATGATAATGCCCTGATTGGCTTGAAAAGGCGGTCTTTTGCTGCGAGTCTTTTGCGAGAGGAACCTGCCAATATCCTTTAGTTAAATCAAACTTCGAGAACCATTTCTTTGTTCCCACTTCGGCAAACAAGTGATCAGTTCTGGGTATAGGTTCTGCATCAGATACCAGAACATTGTTTATACGGCGAAAGTCTATACAGGCCCTGTAGCCATTGTCTGGCTTTTTGACTAGTACCAAAGGAGAATTATATGGTGACTCTGAGGGTTCTATAATGCCAAGTTGCAACATGTCTTGCACTTCCTTTTCAACGACTTCCTTCATAGAGAATGGCAATGGGTATTGTGGGGTGTTAACTGGTTCTGAACTGGTCGTTTGTAACCGACACTCCACAAGGTTTGTTTTACCTGGGATCTCCGAGAATACGTCTTCGTAGGTACTTAAGATGTCCCGTATCTCCACCCGCTGTCGCTCCCCGATTTCATCTCCAAGCTTTATGGAGTCAATACCGCAGCTACCCTGTACTTTGAAAGTTGGTAGTGGTTTCTCAGACTCCTCTTCCTCCAGAACGACAAAAGATGATGTCTGAGGAAGCTGTTCTTCACGGCGTTCTTCATACTTTTTCAGCATGTTTATGTGGAAAAGTTTTTTTCTGTGTCCAAGGTCCAGCCAGTAGTCATAGTCGTTTTTCTTTTCTATGACTGGAAACGGCCCTTTCCAATGCATCAATAACTTGTTGTTGCTTGTGGGAAGCAAGATCAATGCACGGTCACCAGCTTTCAGGTCCCGTTGCTTGCTGTGGCGGTCGTAATACCTTTTCTGCGACACCTGTGCTCGGCTCAGGTTTTGTCGTACCAGCTCTAGTGTCTTCTCAATTCGCTCTCTTAAATCCAGGACATATCCGTACGTCGTCTTAAGTTCTTCGTTCTCCTGATCATGAGTCCATAGCTCTTTCAGGATGCTCAGAGGTCCTCGAATATGTCGGCCATAAATAAGTTCAAATGGTGAGAACCCGGAGCTTGCTTGTGGGGCTTCACGATAAGCAAACAAAAGAGGTGCTAGCAAGCGATCCCAACATTTAGGCTGTTCTTGAACCATTTTGCGGAGCATTTGCTTGAGTGTTCCATTAAACCTCTCTACCATCCCGTTGCACATAGGATGGTATGGAGTGCAGCTAAGATGCTTGACTGCCAGTAGTTCATTCACCTCCTTCATTAGATCTGAGGTAAAGCACGATGCCTGATCAGCCAAGACTTCTCGTGGAAAACCAATGCGAGAAAACATCTCGACAAGTCCCTCGGCCACTGTAGCTGAGTCAATTGCTGTCAAAGGCACTGCATCAGGGTAGCGAGTGGCGAAATCCACAAGAGTCAAAATATACCGATGGCCTTTTGCCGAGGCTGGAGTTATCGGTCCAATGATGTCGACCGCCACACGTTCAAAAGGGGTGTCGATCAACGGCATACGCCCTAGAGGCACCTTGCCCACCTTGCCTTTCGGTAAAGTCCTTTGACAGGCGTCACATGATCGGACATATCTGCGGATATCTTCTTGTACCCCGGGCCAGTAGAAGGCGTCCAGAACTCGATCTATTGTTTTTTTTACACCCTGATGACCTGACATGACATTTTCATGAGCCAAACGTAACACTTGGCCTCTCAGGGACTTCGGGACTATGGCTTGTTCAATGATCTTACCAGGGGACAGGAAGTATTGTCGGTAAAGAATACCATTCTTGGCTACGAAAGAAAAAGATGTCGAGCCCTTTCTAACAAACTTCTTACCCACTCTGGCTCTGCAGATGTCAAGTGTCTGGTCTTTTTCTTGTTCTTCGCGAAACATTTTGCGAGACATCTGGCCAGGGAGCCCAACAGAGATGGCCCTTCGCGAACTATTGAGACGTGCGGCACCAACCAGTTGAGAATTTGGGTGGTTACCTTCGTCCGCAGAATGAACTTTTTTCTTAATGAATTGATCTTGAGAAAGTTTCCGCGAAACGTCGGGGTCATTGGCGTCACGGGCCCCCGGTACGTTCCCAACTATGACGTCATACAGTGGCGACGGCATACACTTGACGATGGCCATGCCGGAAAAGTATGGAGATCTGATACGTATCTCCGCCTCAGGGGTTACGATGGTGCTGCCATCAGCCAACCACAACGTCGCGGTAGTGCCAGTTAGTGCTTCATCAGGTACTAATGACCGGCGTACTACCAACGTGTTGCTTCCGGTGTCCCTTAGGACTCGAACAATTTGTCCATTCACTTCCCCTGGTAACACTGGCATGGGACGTTTCTTACATTGCGCTTGCGTCTTCACCGTGCCCATAACATTGTCGTCTCGGTCCGAGTCGTCGCCATCAATCATGGATTGTTGTGGACCGGTCTCTTCTTTGGGTAGCATTAAACAAGATGTAGTTGATTTCGAAGTGCCAGTCATTTTCTGACAGCCCTTCACATCATGCCCCCACTTACGGCAGTTTGTACAAAATACTTGTTTAGGTTTACTTCGACAGTCAGAAGCCTTGTGCCCCTTACGGCCACAAACAAAACATTGCATCTCTGCTCTTGGGCTTGAAATCAATTTAGCCTTCCCAGTTGTGTCCTCACTCTTATTCTGAACTATTAATAAGTTCTTCAATCTCTTTGCCTCTATATATATATCAGCTGCCTCTGCCATGGCTTCCAGAGTCTTGCAGTTCTTCTCCCGTAAGAAGAGCGCCAGCTGACTACTGCAGTTCGCCATGAATTGTTCGGCTACAATCAAGTCACAGACTGAATCGAAATTCCTCTCTGTCTGAGACATTTCTATCCACCTGTCAAAGAAACTTTGGAGTCTCGTGGCATACTGTTTTCCAGTTTCGCCGTCTTCAGGCTTGCTTTTCCGGAATTTCTCACGGTAGCCATCAGCCGTGAAGCGAAAACGCTGGAGCAGTGCCAATTTGACTTCGTCGTATGACAGGGAATCGTTCGGTGACAACCGTCCAAATACCTTCAGAGCCTCTCCGCCAAGGCACAAACTAAGAGCCGTGGCCCACTTTTCCCGTGGCCAATCTTGACCTGTCGCCACTCTCTCAAACCTTTTCAGGTAGGCGTCAAGGTCGTCTCTGTCCTCGTTGAAAACGGGTATAAAGTTATGCGGGTTCACTACCATAGGCGCGTTCCTTTGGTTGCCCGTGTCAGCCACCATAGGCTGACCGACACCGGCCTCAGCTACTCTCAGGCGCAGTTGCAGCGTCCTCTCTTCTACTTCCAAGTGTCGCTGGCTTGCTTCTCGGGTTTGGTTCTCCGTTTTTGCTACTTCAAGACGTAGCTGTAAATTGCGGCCTTCCAGCTCCAACTGTTCTTTCTTCGCGTCTCTCTCCGCGGCTCGTTCATCGCGCTCACGCGCTTCTCGTGCGTCAAACCAAGCCTGCAATTCTGCTCCCTCCAACCCCATGCGTTCTGCCAGCGCCATCAACTCTCGCGAGCCCATTTTACTTTTTTAGTTAGCCTTACTCAAATCTACTTTTTAGTGGCAAACACTCACGTCCTGTCGTAGCGGACGCCAATTTGTGACAGGTTCAGTAAATAAAGCCAGTCGAGCTAGCTGTGAAACGTTAATCTCTCACGAGAAAAGGAAGTGAGCGTTTGATTTGCAAAAAAAGAAATCATACTTTCACAAACACACAAAAAAAACCACAAAAAGGAAAATACTAAGATCAGAAAAATGTTAACTAACTAGCACTGTCAGTTTCGTTAGCGAGCGGAAACCTCTAAGAGTCTAAACAGTCCTTTTCGTTAAAGTCCTCGTGTTTGAGTCCGGACGCGAGAGAAGACGGATACGGCTCACCAGCGGTTCACGCCCTTCAATAGTCCATTGGGGAAGCTGCCGTGGTGAGAGTGCATAAGCTCGGGCCCGTAGCCCGACGGCTTGCTCCCGCTCCCGGTAGACGTCATCTGCTGCGCTGTCTTCCGCTCGAACATCAGACCAAGGTCTTGCCAAGGATTCGCCAATAGCCGCTGCGGTTGAATGGTCACCAGGACCCCGTGGAAACAGTCGCCCGCTAGGTGGATGCCCTGACGCCCAGGAGGTACTCGCACCCGACGAGGTCGCACGCCGCACCCTAGCCTTCTTCTTCCAAGCACGAGCCCGAATCTCCTCTTCCTCTTTCTTCGATGCCCTGGCTCTGGATTTTTCTCCCATTCCCTTGAATTTTCTTCTTTTTCTAATCGCCAGTGTTCGCCGCACTGGCGCAATACGCCATCTTGCACACATTGTCAGTAGTTCATCTTACGCGCCAAATTTGAAAGTCACTTGACTCGCGCACTTCACTCACAACAAGGTTAGGTTAGGTTAGGTTAGGTTAGTTTAGGTTAGGTTAGGTTTGGTTAGGTTAGGTTAGGTTAGGTTAGGTTAGGTTAGATTAGGTTAGGTTGGGTTGAGTTGGGTTAGGTTAGGTTAGGTTAGGTTAGGTTAGGTTGGGTTAGGTTAGGTTAGGTTAGGTTAGGTTACGTTAGGTTAGGTTAGGTTACGTTAGGTTAGGTTAGGTTAGGTTACGTTAGGTTAGGTTAGGTTAGGTAAGGATAATTTGGTTAGGTTAGGTAAGGTTAGGTTAGGTTAGGTTAGATTGGGTTGGGTGTTGTTGGGTTGGGTTGGGTTGGGTTAGGTTGGGTTAGGTTGGGTTACGTTAGGTTAGGTTAGGTTAGGTTACGTTAGGTTATGTTAGGTTATGTTAGGTTAGGTTAGGTTACGTTAGGTTAGGTTAGGTCAGGTAAGGTTAGGTTACGTTAGAATAGGTTAGGTTAGGTTAGGTTACGTTAGGTTAGGTTAAGTTAGGTTAGGTTAGGTTTGGTTAGGTTAGGTTAGGTTAGCTTAGGTTAGGTTAGGTTAGGTTAGGTTGGGTTGGGTTGGGTTAGGTTAGGTTAGGTTAGGTAAGGTTAGGTTAGGTTAGGTTAGGTTACGTTAGGTTAAGGTATGAACCGTCGTAAAACCGCATTAAACAATGTCACTTAGTGAGATGCAGTGTTTTTCACCTTTACAAGTTGGGAACTGTGATATCTAATGTGAAAGCGCTTGAAACCGTCGTAATGTTGTAGAAAGCAATGTAAAGTAGCGAGTAAAACGTTTTCTAACGATAGAAGTGCGAAGGTTCGGTTAGTTTGAGCTAGGTAGCGTCGTGAAACCACCAAAAACGATGTCATCTAACGAGATAGTGTTGTTTTATTGCGAGTACGAAACTGCGATAGGTGAAATATTGGGAAAGCACACAAAATGGCATGAACTAGCCAGATACTGCGTCTTGTGCCGTTACAAGTGCGAAACTGCTATATTGTGATATTCTCGTTAAAGCGCATGCAAGCATCGTGAAACCTTAAAGAACGATGTCATTTAGCGAGATACAGCGTTCTGTACTGCAATAAGTTGGTGAAAAACTGTGAGGTTATGCAAATATCCTAATTGTGAACGAAACAGTGTAATAGATCGTTTTTTAATACAAGTGCGAATGTTAGGTTAGGTTAAGATATGAACCGTCGTAAAACCGCATTAAACAATGTCACTTAGTGAGATGCAGTGTTTTTCACCATTACAAGTCGGGAACTGCGATATCTAATGTGAAAGCGCTTGCAAACGTCGTTAGGTTAGGTTAGGTTAGGTTAGGTTAGGTTAGGTTACGTTAGGTTAGGTTAGGTTAGGTTTGGTTAGGTTAGGTTAGGTTAGGTTAGGTATGTTAGGTAAGGTTTGGTTAGGTTAGGTTAGGTTAGGTTAGGTTGGGTTAGGTAAGGTTAGGTTAGGTTAAGATATGAACCGCGCTAAAACCGCATTAAACAATGTCACTTAGTGAGATGCTGTGTTTTTCACCATTACAAGTCGGGAACTGCGATTTCTAATGTGAAAGCGCATAAAACCGTCGTAATCTTGTAGAAAACATTGTAAAGTAGCGAATAAAACGTTTTCTAACGATAGAAGTGCGAAGGTTCGGTTAGTTTGAGCTAGGTAGCGTCGTGAAACCACCAAAAACGATGTCATCTAACGAGATAGTGTTGTTTTATTGCGAGTACGAAACTGCGATAGGTAAAATGTGAAAGCACACAAAACGGCATGAACAAGCCAAATACTGCGTGTTGTACCGTTACAAGTGCGAAACTGCTATGTTGTGACATTCTCGTTAAAGCGCATGCAAGCATCGTGAAACCTTAAAGAACAATGTCATTTAGCGAGATACAGCGTTCTGTACTGCAATAAGTTGGTGAAAAACTGTGAGGTTATGCAAATATCGTAATTGTGAACAAAACAGTGTAATGGAGCGTTTTTAGATACAAGTGCGAATGTTAGGTTAGGTTAAGATATGAACCGTCGTAAAACTGCATTAAACAATGTCAATTAGTGAGATGCAGTGTTTTTCACCATTAAAAGTGGGGAACTGCGATATCTAATGTGAAAGCGCTTGCAACCGTCGTTAGGTTAGGTTAGGTTAGGTTAGGTTAGGTTAGGTTAGGTTTCGTTAGGTTAGGTTAGGTTAGGTTAGGTTAGATTAGGTTAGGTTGGGTTGAGTTGGGTTAGGTTAGGTTAGGTTTGGTTAGGTTAGGTTAGGTTAGCTTAGGTTAGGTTAGGTAGGGTTGGGTTGGGTTGGGTTAGGTTGGGTTAGGTTAGGTTAGGTTAGGTTAGGTTGGGTTAGGTTAGTTTAGGTTAGGTTAGGTTAGGTTGGGTTGGGTTGATTAGGTTAGGTTAGGTTAGGTAAGGTTAGGTTAGGTTAGGTTAGGTTACGTTAGGTTAAGGTATGAACCGTCGTAAAACCGCATTAAACAATGTCACTTAGTGAGATGCAGTGTTTTTCACCTTTACAAGTTGGGAACTGTGATATCTAATGTGAAAGCGCTTGAAACCGTCGTAATGTTGTAGAAAGCAATGTAAAGTAGCGAGTAAAACGTTTTCTAACGATAGAAGTGCCAAGGTTATGTTAGGTTGAGTTATGTTAGTTTAAGCTAGGTAGCGTCGTGAAACTACCAAAAACGACGTCATCTAACGAGATAGTGTTGTTTTATTGCGAGTATTAAACTGCGATAGGTGAAATGTTGTGAAAGCACACAAAACGGCATGAACAAGCCAAATACTGCGTGTTGTACCGTTACAAGTGCGAAACTGCTATGTTGTGACATTCTCGGTAAAGCGCATGCAAGTATCGTGAAACCTTAAAGAACGATGTCATTTAGCGAGATACAGCGTTCTGTACTGTAATAAGTTGGTGAGAAACTGTGAGGTCAAGCAAATATTGTAATTGTGAACGAAACAGTGTAATTGAGCGTCATTAGATACAAGTGCGAATGTTAGGTTAGGTTGACATATCAACCGTCGTAAAACCGCATTAAACAATGTCACTTAGTGAGATGTAGTGTTTTTCAACATTACAAGTCGGGAACTACGATATCTAATGTGAAAGCGCATGAAACCGTCGTAATTTTGTAGAAAACATTGTAAAGTTGCGAGTAAAACGTTTTCTAACGATAGAAGTGCGAAGGTTAGGTTAGGTTAGGTTAGTTTAAGCTAGGTAGCGTCGTGAAACTACCAAAAACGACGTCATCTAACGAGATAGTGTTGTTTTATAGCGAGTATTAAACTGCGATAGGTGAAATGTTGTGAAAGCACACAAAACGGCATGAACAAGCCAAATACTGCGTGTTCTACCGTTACAAGTGCGAAACTGCTATATTGTGATATTCTCGTTAAAGCGCATGCAAGCATCGTGAAACCTTAAAGAACAATGTCATTTAGCGAGATACAGCGTTCTGTACTGCAATAAGTTGGTGAAAAACTGTGAGGTTATGCAAATATCGTAATTGTGAACGAAACAGTGTAATAGAGCGTTTTTCAATACAAGTACGAATGTTAGGTTAGGTTAAGATATGAACCGTCGTAAAACCGCATTAAACAATGCCACTTAGTGAGATGTCGTGTTTTTCACCATTACAAGTCGGGAACTGCGATATCTAATGTGAAAGCGCTTGCAAACGTCGTTAGGTTAGGTTAGGTTAGGTTACGTTAGGTTAGGTTTGGTTAGGTTAGGTTAGGTTAGGTTATGTTAGGTTGGGTTGGGTTAGGTTAGGTTAGGTTACGTTAGGTTAAGGTATGAACCGTCGTAAAACCGCATTAAACAATGTCACTTAGTGAGATGCAGTGTTTTTCACTTTTACAAGTTGGAAACTGCGATATCTAATGTGAAAGCGCTTGAAACCGTCGTAAAGTTGTAGAAAGCAATGTAAAGTAGCGAGTAAAACGTTTTCTAACGATAGAAGTGCGAAGGTTATGTTAGGTTGAGTTATGTTAGTTTAAGCTAGGTAGCGTCGTGAAACCACCAAAAACGACGTCATCTAACGAGATAATGTTGTTTTATTGCGAGTGCGAAACTGCGATAGGTAAAATGTTGTGAAAGCACACAAAACGGCATGAACAAGCCAAATACTGCGTGTTGTACCGTTACAAGTGCGAAACTGCTATGTTGTGACATTCTCGGTAAAGCGCATGCAAGTATCGTGAAACCTTAAAGAACGATGTCATTTAGCGAGATACAGCGTTCTGTACTGTAATAAGTTGGTGAGAAAGTTTGAGGTCAAGCAAATATCGTAATTGTGAACGAAACAGTGTAATTGAGCGTCTTTATATACAAGTGCGAATGTTAGGTTAGGTTGACATATCAACCGTCGTAAAACCGCATTAAACAATGTCACTTAGTGAGATGTAGTGTTTTTCAACATTACAAGTCGGGAACTACGATATCTAATGTCAAAGCGCATGAAACCGTCGTAATCTTGCAGAAAACATTGTAAAGTTGCGATTACAACGTTTTCTAACGATAGAAGTGCGAAGGTTAGGTTAGGTTAGGTTAGGTTAGGTTAAGCTAGGTAGCGTCGTGAAACTACCAAAAACGACGTCATCTAACGAGATAGTGTTGTTTTATTGCGAGTATTAAACTGCGATAGGTGAAATGTTGTGAAAGCACATAAAACAGAATGAACAAGCCAAATACTGCGTGTTCTACCGTTACAAGTGCGAAACTGCTATATTGTGATATTCTCGTTAAAGCGAATGCAAGCATCGTGAACCCTTAAAGAACAATGTCATTTAGCGAGATACAGCGTTCTGTACTGCAATAAGTTGGTGAAAAACTGTGAGGTTATGCAAATATCGTAATTGTGAACGAAACAGTGTAATAGAGCGTTTTTAGATACAAGTGCGAATGTTAGGTTAGGTTAAGATATGAACCGTCGTAAAACCGCATTAAACAATGTCCCTTAGTGAGATGCAGTGTTTCTCACCATTACAAGTCGGGAACTGCGATATCTAATGTGAAAGCGCTCTCAACCGTCGTTAGGTTAAGTTAGGTTAGGTTAGGTTTGGTTAGGTTAGGTTAGGTTAGCTTAGGTTAGGTTAGGTTGGGTTGGGTTGGGTTAGGTTGGGTTAGGTTAGGTTAGGTTAGGTTAGGTTGGGTTAGGTTAGTTTAGGTTAGGTTAGGTTAGGTTAGGTTGGGTTGGGTTGGGTTAGGTTAGGTTAGGTTAGGTAAGGTTAGGTTAGGTTAGGTTAGGTTACGTTAGGTTAAGGTATGAACCGTCGTAAAACCGCATTAAACAATGTCACTTAGTGAGATGCAGTGTTTTTCACCTTTACAAGATGGGAACTGTGATATCTAATGTGAAAGCGCTTGAAACCGTCGTAATGTTGTAGAAAGCAATGTAAAGTAGCGAGTAAAACGTTTTCTAACGATAGAAGTGCGAAAGTTATGTTAGGTTGAGTTATGTTAGTTTAAGCTAGGTAGCGTCGTGAAACTACCAAAAACAACGTCATCTAACGAGATAGTGTTGTTTTATTGCGAGTACGAAACTGCGATAGGTGAAATGTTGTGAAAGCACACAAAACGGCATGAACAAGCCAAATACTGCGTGTTGTACCGTTACAAGTGCGAAACTGCTATGTTGTGATATTCTCGTTGAAGCGCATGCAAGCATCGTGAAACCTTAAAGAACGATGTCATTTAGCGAGATACAGCGTTCTGTACTGCAATAAGTTGGTGAAAAACTGTGAGGTTATGCAAATATCCTAATTGTGAACGAAACAGTGTAATAGAGCGTTTTTTAATACAAGTGCGAATGTTAGGTTAGGTTAAGATATGAACCGTCGTAAAACCGCATTAAACAATGTCACTTAGTGAGATGCAGTGTTTTTCACCATTACAAGTCGGGAACTGCGATATCTAATGTGAAAGCGCTTGCAAACGTCGTTAGGTTAGGTTAGGTTAGGTTAGGTTAGGTTAGGTTACGTTAGGTTAGGTTAGGTTAGGTTAGGTTTGGTTTGGTTAGGTTAGGTTTGGGTATGTTAGGTAAGGTTTGGTTAGGTTAGGTTAGGTTGGGTTAGGTAAGGTTAGGTTAGGTTAAGATATGAACCGCGCTAAAACCGCATTAAACAATGTCACTTAGTGAGATGCTGTGTTTTTCACCATTACAAGTCGGGAACTGCGATATCTAATGTGAAAGCGCATGAAACCGTCGTAATCTTGTAGAAAACATTGTAAAGTAGCGAATAAAACGTTTTCTAACGATAGAAGTGCGAAGGTTCGGTTAGTTTGAGCTAGGTAGCGTCGTGAAACCACCAAAAACGATGTCATCTAACGAGATAGTGTTGTTTTATTGCGAGTACGAAACTGCGATAGGTGAAATATTGGGAAAGCACACAAAATGGCATGAACTAGCCAGATACTGCGTCTTGTGCCGTTACAAGTGCGAAACTGCTTTATTGTGATATTCTCGTTAAAGCGCATGCAAGTATCTTGAAACCTTAAAGAACGATGTCATTTAGCGAGATACAGCGTTCCGTACTGTAATAAGTTGGTGAGAAACTGTGAGGTCAAGCAAATATCGTAATTGTGAACGAAACAGTGTAATTGAGCGTATTTAGATACAAGTGCGAATGTTAGGTTAGCTTGAGATATCAACCGTCGTAAAACCGCATTAAACAATGTCACTTAGTGAGATGTAGTGTTTTTCAACATTACAAGTTGGGAACTACAATATCTAATGTGAAAGCGCATGAAACCGTCGTAATCTTGTAGAAAACATTGTAAAGTTGCGAGTAAAACGTTTTCTAACGATAGAAGTGCGAAGGTTAGGTTAGGTTAGGTTAGTTTAAGCTAGGTAGCGTCGTGAAACTACCGAAAACGACGTCATCTAACGAGATAGTGTTGTTTTATTGCGAGTATTAAACTGCGATAGGTGAAATGTTGTGAAAGCACACAAAACGGCATGAACAAGCCAAATACTGCGTGTTCTACCGTTACAAGTGCGAAACTGCTATATTGTGATATTCTCGTTAAAGCGCATGCAAGCATCGTGAAACCTTAAAGAACAATGTCATTTAGCGAGATACAGCGTTCTGTACTGCAATAAGTTGGTGAAAAACTGTGAGGTTATGCAAATATCGTAATTGTGAACGAAACAGTGTAATAGAGCGTCTTTAGATACGAGTACGAATGTTAGGTTAGGTTAAGATATGAACCGTCGTAAAACCGCATTAAACAATGTCATTTAGTGAGATGCAGTGTTTTTCACCATTAAAAGTGGGGAACTGCGATATCTAATGTGAAAGCGCTTGCAACCGTCGTTAGGTTAGGTTAGGTTAGGTTAGGTTTGGTTAGGTTAGGTTAGGTTAGGTTAGATTAGGTTAGGTTGGGTTGAGTTGGGTTAGGTTAGGTTAGGTTACGTTAGGTTGGGTTAGGTTAGGTTAGGTTAGGTTACGTTAGGTTAGGTTACGTTAGGTTAGGTTAGGTTAGGTTACGTTAGGTTAGGTTAGGTTAGGTAAGGATAATTTGGTTAGGTTAGGTAAGGTTAGGTTAGGTTAGGTTAGGTTGGGTTGGGTGTTGTTGGGTTGGGTTGGGTTGGGTTAGGTTGGGTTAGGTTAGGTTAGGTTACGTTAGGTTAGGTTAGGTTAGGTTAGGTTACGTTAGGTTATGTTAGGTTAGGTTAGGTTACGTTAGGTTAGGTTAGGTCAGGTAAGGTTACGTTACGTTAGAATAGGTTAGGTTAGGTTAGGTTACGTTAGGTTAGGTTAAGTTAGGTTAGGTTAAGTTTGGTTAGGTTAGGTTAGGTTAGCTTAGGTTAGGTTAGGTTGGGTTGGGTTGGGTTGGGTTAGGTTGGGTTAGGTTAGGTTAGGTTAGGTTAGGTTGGGTTAGGTTAGTTTAGGTTAGGTTAGGTTAGGTTAGGTTGGGTTGGGTTGGCTTAGGTTAGGTTAGGGTGGTAAGGTTAGGTTAGGTTAGGTTAGGTTACGTTAGGTTAAGGTATGAACCGTCGTAAAACCGCATTAAACAATGTCACTTAGTGAGATGCAGTGTTTTTCACCATTACAAGTCGGGAGCTGCGATATCTAATGTGAAAGCGCTTGCAAACGTCGTTAGGTTAGGTTAGGTTAGGTTAGGTTAGGTTACGTTAGGTTAGGTTTGGTTAGGTTAGGTTAGGTTAGGTTGGGTATGTTAGGTTAGGTTGGGTTAGGTTAGGTTAGGTTACGTTAGGTTAAGGTATGAACCGTCGTAAAACCGCAATAAACAATGTCACTTAGTGAGATGCAATGTTTTTCACCTTTACAAGTTGGGAACTGCGATATCTAATGTGAAAGCGCTTGAAACCGTCGTAATGTTGTAGAAAGCAATGTAAAGTATCGAGTAAAACGTTTTCTAACGATAGAAGTGCGAAGGTTATGTTAGGTTGAGTTATGTTAGTTTAAGCTAGGTAGCGTCGTGAAACCACCAAAAACGACGTCATCTAACGAGATAGTGTTGTTTTATTGCGAGTACGAAACTGCGATAGGTAAAATGTTGTGAAAGCACACAAAACGGCATGAACAAGCCAAATACTGCGTGTTGTACCGTTACAAGTGCGAAACTGCTATGTTGTGACATTCTCGGTAAAGCGCATGCAAGTATCGTGAAACCTTAAAGAACGATGTCATTTAGCGAGATACAGCGTTCTGTACTGTAATAAGTTGGTGAGAAACTGTGAGGTCAAGCAAATATTGTAATTGTGAACGAAACAGTGTAATTGAGCGTCATTAGATACAAGTGCGAATGTTAGGTTAGGTTGACATATCAACCGTCGTAAAACCGCATTAAACAATGTCACTTAGTGAGATGTAGTGTTTTTCAACATTACAAGTCGGGAACTACGATATCTAATGTGAAAGCGCATGAAACCGTCGTAATTTTGTAGAAAACATTGTAAAGTTGCGAGTAAAACGTTTTCTAACGATAGAAGTGCGAAGGTTAGGTTAGGTTAGTTTAAGCTAGGTAGCGTCGTGAAACTACCAAAAACGACGTCATCTAACGAGATAGTGTTGTTTTATAGCGAGTATTAAACTGCGATAGGTGAAATGTTGTGAAAGCACACAAAACGGCATGAACAAGCCAAATACTGCGTGTTCTACCGTTACAAGTGCGAAACTGCTATATTGTGATATTCTCGTTAAAGCGCATGCAAGCATCGTTAAACCTTAAAGAACAATGTCATTTAGCGAGATACAGCGTTCTGTACTGCAATAAGTTGGTGAAAAACTGTGAGGTTATGCAAATATCGTAATTGTGAACGAAACAGTGTAATAGAACGTTTTTCAATACAAGTACGAATGTTAGGTTAAGATATGAACCGTCGTAAAACCGCATTAAACAATGTCCCTTAGTGAGATGCAGTGTTTCTCACCATTACAAGTCGGGAACTGCGATATCTAATGTGAAAGCGCTCTCAACCGTCGTTAGGTTAAGTTAGGTTAGGTTAGGTTTGGTTAGGTTAGGTTAGGTTAGCTTAGGTTAGGTTAGGTTGGGTTGGGTTGGGTTAGGTTGGGTTAGGTTAGGTTAGGTTAGGTTTGGTTGGGTTAGGTTAGTTTAGGTTAGGTTAGGTTAGGTTAGGTTGGGTTGGGTTGGGTTAGGTTAGGTTAGGTTAGGTAATGTTAGGTTAGGTTAGGTTAGGTTACGTTAGGTTAAGGTATGAACCGTCGTAAAACCGCATTAAACAATGTCACTTAGTGAGATGCAGTGTTTTTCACCTTTACAAGATGGGAACTGTGATATCTAATGTGAAAGCGCTTGAAACCGTCGTAATGTTGTAGAAAGCAATGTAAAGTAGCGAGTAAAACGTTTTCTAACGATAGAAGTGCGAAAGTTATGTTAGGTTGAGTTATGTTAGTTTAAGCTAGGTAGCGTCGTGAAACTACCAAAAACAACGTCATCTAACGAGATAGTGTTGTTTTATTGCGAGTACGAAACTGCGATAGGTGAAATGTTGTGAAAGCACACAAAACGGCATGAACAAGCCAAATACTGCGTGTTGTACCGTTACAAGTGCGAAACTGCTATGTTGTGATATTCTCGTTGAAGCGCATGCAAGCATCGTGAAACCTTAAAGAACGATGTCATTTAGCGAGATACAGCGTTCTGTACTGCAATAAGTTGGTGAAAAACTGTGAGGTTATGCAAATATCCTAATTGTGAACGAAACAGTGTAATAGAGCGTTTTTTAATACAAGTGCGAATGTTAGGTTAGGTTAAGATATGAACCGTCGTAAAACCGCATTAAACAATGTCACTTAGTGAGATGCAGTGTTTTTCACCATTACAAGTCGGGAACTGCGATATCTAATGTGAAAGCGCTTGCAAACGTCGTTAGGTTAGGTTAGGTTAGGTTAGGTTAGGTTACGTTAGGTTAGGTTAGGTTAGGTTTGGTTTGGTTAGGTTAGGTTAGGTTAGGTTAGGGTATGTTAGGTAAGGTTTGGTTAGGTTAGGTTAGGTTGGGTTAGGTAAGGTTGGGTTAGGTTAAGATATGAACCGCGCTAAAACCGCATTAAACAATGTCACTTAGTGAGATGCTGTGTTTTTCACCATTACAAGTCGGGAACTGCGATATCTAATGTGAAAGCGCATGAAACCGTCGTAATCTTGTAGAAAACATTGTAAAGTAGCGAATAAAACGTTTTCTAACGATAGAAGTGCGAAGGTTCGGTTAGTTTGAGCTAGGTAGCGTCGTGAAAACACCAAAAACGATGTCATCTAACGAGATAGTGTTGTTTTATTGCGAGTATTAAACTGCGATAGGTGAAATGTTGTTAAGGTTAAAGCTTGGGCGAGTTGGTTCAAATACATGATTAAAAACACAGCGCAAACAACGGCAGGAAGAAAGGAAGAGACAGGACAGAGCGCTGTCCTGTCTCTTCCTTTCTTCCTGCCGTTGTTTGCGCTGTGTTTTTAATCATGAAATGTTGTGTAAGCACACAAAACGGCATGAACAAGCCAAATACTGCGTGTTCTACCGTTACAAGTGCGAAACTGCTATATTGTGATATTCTCGTTAAAGCGCATGCAAGCATCGTGAAACCTTAAAGAACGATGTCATTTAGCGAGATACAGCGTTCTGTACTGCAATAAGTTGGTGAGAAACTGTGAGGTCAAGCAAATATCGTAATTGTGAACGAAACAGTGTAATTGAGCGTCTTTAGATACAAGTGCGAATGTTAGGTTAGGTTCACATATCAACCGTCGTAAAACCGCATTAAACAATGTCACTTAGTGAGATGTAGTGTTTTTCAACATTACAAGTCGGGAACTACGATATCTAATGTGAAAGCGCTTGCAAACGTCGTTAGGTTAGGTTAGGTTAGGTTAGGTTAGGTTACGTTAGGTTAGGTTTGGATAGGTTAGGTTAGGTTAGGTTAGGTTATGTTAGGTTAGATTGGGTTAGGTTAGGTTAGGTTAGGTTAAGATATGAACCGCGCTAAAACCGCATTAAACAATGTCACTTAGTGAGATGCAGTGTTTTTCACCTTTACAAGTTGAGAACTGCGATATCTAATGTGAAAGCGCTTGAAACCGTCGTAATGTTGTAGAAAGCAATGTAAAGTAGCGAGTAAAACGTTTTCTAACGATAGAAGTGCGAAGGTTATGTTAGGTTGAGTTATGTTAGTTTAAGCTAGGTAGCGTCGTGAAACCACCAAAAACGACGTCATCTCACGAGATATTGTTGTTTTATTGCGAGTACGAAACTGCGATAGGTAAAATGTTGTGAAAGCACACAAAACGGCATGAACAAGCCAAATACTGCGTGTTGTACCGTTACAAGTGCGAAACTGCTATGTTGTGACATTCTCGGTAAAGCGCATGCAAGTATCGTGAAACCTTAAAGAACGATGTCATTTAGCGAGATACAGCGTTCTGTACTGTAATAAGTTGGTGAGAAACTGTGAGGTCAAGCAAATATCGTAATTGTGAACGAAACAATGTAATTGAGCGTCTTTAGATACAAGTGCGAATGTTAGGTTAGGTTCACATATCAACCGTCGTAAAACCGCATTAAACAATGTCACTTAGTGAGATGTAGTGTTTTTCAACATTACAAGTCGGGAACTACGATATCTAATGTGAAAGCGCATGAAACCGTCGTAATCTTGTAGAAAACATTATAAAGTTGCGAGTAAAACGTTTTCTAACGATAGAAGTGCGAAGGTTAGGCTAGGTTGGGTTAGTTTAAGCTAGGTAGCGTCGTGAAACTACCAAAAACGACGTCATCTAACGAGATAGTGTTGTTTTATTGCGAGTATTAAACTGCGATAGGTGAAATGTTGTGAAAGCACACAAAACGGCATGAACAAGCCAAATACTGCGTGTTCTACCGTTACAAGTGCGAATTTGCTATATTGTGATATTCTCGTTAAAGCGCATGCAAGCATCGTGAAACCTTAAAGAACAATGTCATTTAGCGAGATACAGCGTTCTGTACTGCAATAAGTTGGTGAAAAACTGTGAGGTTATGCAAATATCGTAATTGTGAACGAAACAGTGTAATAGAGCGTTTTTCAATACAAGTACGAATGTTAAGTTAGGTTAAGATATGAACCGTCGTAAAACCGCATTAAACAATGTCACTTAGTGAGATGCAGTGTTTTTCACCATTACAAGTCGGGAACTGCGATATCTAATGTGAAAGCGCTTGCAAACGTCGTTAGGTTAGGTTAGGTTAGGTTAGGTTACGTTAGGTTAGGTTTGGTTAGGTTAGGTTAGGTTAGGTTGGGTATGTTAGGTTAGGTTGGGTTAGGTTAGGTTAGGTTACGTTAGGTTAAGGTATGAACCGTCGTAAAACCGCATTAAACAATGTCACTTAGTGAGATGCAGTGTTTTTCACCTTTACAAGTTGGGAACTGCGATATCTAATGTGAAAGCGCTTAAAACCGTCGTAAAGTTGTAGAAAGCAATGTAAAGTAGCGAGTAAAACGTTTTCTAACGATAGAAGTGCGAAGGTTATGTTAGGTTGAGTTATGTTAGTTTAAGCTAGGTAGCGTCGTGAAACCACCAAAAACGACGTCATCTAACGAGATATTGTTGTTTTATTGCGAGTACGAAACTGCGATAGGTAAAATGTTGTGAAAGCACACAAAACGGCATGAACAAGCCAAATACTGCGTGTTGTACCGTTACAAGTGCGAAACTGCTATATTGTGATATTCTCGTTAAAGCGCATGCAAGCATCGTGAAACCTTAAAGAACAATGTCATTTAGCGAGATACAGCGTTCTGTACTGCAATAAGTTGGTGAAAAACTGTGAGGTTATGCAAATATCGTAATTGTGAACAAAACAGTGTAATAGAGCGCTTTTAGATACAAGTGCGAATGTTAGGTTAGGTTAAGATATGAACCGTCGTAAAACCGCATTAAACAATGTCAATTAGTGAGATGCAGTGTTTTTCACCATTAAAAGTGGGGAACTGCGATATCTAATGTGAAAGCGCTTGCAACCGTTGTTAGGTTAGGTTAGGTTAGGTTAGGTTAGTTTAGGTTAGGTTAGGTTTGGTTAGGTTAGGTTAGGTTAGGTTAGGTTAGATTAGGTTAGGTTGGGTTGAGTTGGGTTAGGTTAGGTTAGGTTAGGTTAGGTTGGGTTAGGTTAGGTTAGGTTAGGTTAGGTTGGGTTAGGTTAGGTTACGTTAGGTTAGGTTAGGTTAGGTTACGTTAGGTTAGGTTAGGTTAGGTAAGGATAATTTGGTTAGGTTAGGTAAGGTTAGGTTAGGTTAGGTTAGGTTGGGTTGGGTGTTGTTGGGTTGGGTTGGGTTGGGTTAGGTTGGGTTAGGTTAGGTTACGTTAGGTTAGGTTAGGTTACGTTAGGTTATGTTAGGTTAGGTTAGGTTACGTTAGGTTAGGTTAGGTCAGGTAAGGTTAGGTTACGTTAGAATAGGTTAGGTTAGGTTAGGTTACGTTAGGTTAGGTTAAGTTAGGTTAGGTTAGGTTTGGTTAGGTTAGGTTAGGTTAGCTTAGGTTAGGTTAGGTTAGGTTAGGTTGGGTTGGGTTGGGTTAGGTTAGGTTAGGTTAGGTAAGGTTAGGTTAGGTTAGGTTAGGTTACGTTAGGTTAAGGTATGAACCGTCGTAAAACCGCATTAAACAATGTCACTTAGTGAGATGCAGTGTTTTTCACCTTTACAAGTTGGGAACTGTGATATCTAATGTGAAAGCGCTTGAAACCGTCGTAATGTTGTAGAAAGCAATGTAAAGTAGCGAGTAAAACGTTTTCTAACGATAGAAGTGCGAAGGTTCGGTTAGTTTGAGCTAGGTAGCGTCGTGAAACCACCAAAAACGATGTCATCTAACGAGATAGTGTTGTTTTATTGCGATTACGAAACTGCGATCGGTGAAATATTGGGAAAGCACACAAAATGGCATGAACTAGCCAGATACTGCGTCTTGTGCCGTTACAAGCGCGAAACTGCTTTATTGTGATATTCTCGTTAAAGCGCATGCAAGTATCGTGAAACCTTAAAGAACGATGTCATTTAGCGAGATACAGCGTTCTGTACTGTAATAAGTTGGTGAGAAACTGTGAGGTCAAGCAAATATCGTAATTGTGAACGAAACAGTGTAATTGAGCGTATTTAGATACAAGTGCGAATGTTAGGTTAGGTTGAGATATCAACCGTCGTAAAACCGCATTAAACAATGTCACTTAGTGAGATGTAGTGTTTTTCAACATTACAAGTCGGGAACTACGATATCTAATGTGAAAGCGCATGAAACCGTCGTAATGTTGTAGAAAGCAATGTAAAGCAGCGAGTAAAACGTTTTCTAACGATAGAAGTGCGAAGGTTATGTTAGGTTGAGTTATGTTAGTTTAAGCTACGTAGCGTCGTGAAACCACCAAAAACGACGTCATCTAACGAGATAGTGTTGTTTTATTGCGAGTACGAAACTGCGATAGGTGAAATGTTGTGAAAGCACACAAAACGGCATGAACAAGCCAAATACTGCGTGTTCTACCGTTACAAGTGCGAAACTGCTATATTGTGATATTCTCGTTAAAGCGCATGCAAGCATCGTGAAACCTTAAAGAACGATGTCATTTAGCGAGATACAGCGTTCTGTACTGCAATAAGTTGGTGAAAAACTGTGAGGTTAGGCAAATATCGTAATTGTGAACAAAACAGTGTAATAGAGCGTTTTTAGATACAAGTGCGAATGTTAGGTTAGGTTAAGATATGAACCATCGTAAAACCGCATTAAACAATGTCAATTAGTGAGATGCAGTGTTTTTCACCATCACAAGTCGGGAACTGCGATATCTAATGTGAAAGCGCTTGCAAACGTCGTTACGTTAGGTTAGGTTAGGTTAGGTTAGGTTAGGTTACGTTAGGTTAGGTTTGGATAGGTTAGGTTAGGTTAGGTTAGGTTATGTTAGGTTAGATTGGGTTAGGTTAGGTTAGGTTAGGTTAAGATATGAACCGCGCTAAAACCGCATTAAACAATGTCACTTAGTGAGATGCAGTGTTTTTCACCTTTACAAGTTGAGAACTGCGATATCTAATGTGAAAGCGCTTGAATTCGTCGTAATGTTGTAGAAAGCAATGTAAAGTAGCGAGTAAAACGTTTTCTAACGATAGAAGTGCGAAGGTTATGTTAGGTTGAGTTATGTTAGTTTAAGCTAGGTAGCGTCGTGAAACCACCAAAAACGACGTCATTTAACGAGATAGTGTTGTTTTATTGCGAGTACGAAACTGCGATAGGTAAAATGTTGTGAAAGCACACAAAACGGCATGAACAAGCCAAATACTGCGTGTTGTACCGTTACAAGTGCGAAACTGCTATGTTGTGACATTCTCGGTAAAGCGCATGCAAGTATCGTGAAACCTTAAAGAACGATGTCATTTAGCGAGATACAGCGTTCTGTACTGTAATAAGTTGGTGAGAAACTGTGAGGTCAAGCAAATATCGTAATTGTGAACGAAACAGTGTAATTGAGCGTCTTTAGATACAAGTGCGAATGTTAGGTTAGGTTCACATATCAACCGTCGTAAAACCGCATTAAACAATGTCACTTAGTGAGATGTAGTGTTTTTCAACATTACAAGTCGGGAACTACGATATCTAATGTGAAAGCGCATGAAACCTTCGTAATCTTGTAGAAAATATTATAAAGTTGCGAGTAAAACGTTTTCTAACGATAGAAGTGCGAAGGTTAGGCTAGGTTGGGTTAGTTTAAGCTAGGTAGCGTCGTGAAACTACCAAAAACGACGTCATCTAACGAGATAGTGTTGTTTTATTGCGAGTATTAAACTGCGATAGGTGAAATGTTGTGAAAGCACACAAAACGGCATGAACAAGCCAAATACTGCGTGTTCTACCGTTACAAGTGCGAATTTGCTATATTGTGATATTCTCGTTAAAGCGCATGCAAGCATCGTGAAACCTTAAAGAACAATGTCATTTAGCGAGATACAGCGTTCTGTACTGCAATAAGTTGGTGAAAAACTGTGAGGTTATGCAAATATCGTAATTGTGAACGAAACAGTGTAATAGAGCGTTTTTCAATACAAGTACGAATGTTAGGTTAGGTTAAGATATGAACCGTCGTAAAACCGCATTAAACAATGTCACTTAGTGAGATGCAGTGGTTTTCACCATTACAAGTCGGGAACGGCGATATCTAATGTGAAAGCGCTTGCAAACGTCGTTAGGTTAGGTTAGGTTAGGTTAGGTTAGGTTACGTTAGGTTAGGTTTGGTTAGGTTAGGTTAGGTTAGGTTGGGTATGTTAGGTTAGGTTGGGTTAGGTTAGGTTAGGTTACGTTAGGTTAAGGTATGAACCGTCGTAAAACCGCATTAAACAATGTCACTTAGTGAGATGCAGTGTTTTTCACCTTTACAAGCTGGGAACTGCGATATCTAATGTGAAAGCGCTTAAAACCGTCGTAAAGTTGTAGAAAGCAATGTAAAGTAGCGAGTAAAACGTTTTCTAACGATAGAAGTGCGAATGTTATGTTAGGTTGAGTTATGTTAGTTTAAGCTAGGTAGCGTCGTGAAACCACCAAAAACGACGTCATCTAACGAGATAATGTTGTTTTATTGCGAGTACGAAACTGCGATAGGTAAAATGTTGTGAAAGCACACAAAACGGCATGAACAAGCCAAATACTGCGTGTTGTACCGTTACAAGTGCGAAACTGCTATGTTGTGACATTCTCGGTAAAGCGCATGCAAGTATCGTGAAACCTTAAAGAACGATGTCATTTAGCGAGATACAGCGTTCTGTACTGTAATAAGTTGGTGAGAAACTTTGAGGTCAAGCAAATATCGTAATTGTGAACGAAACAGTGTAATTGAGCGTCTTTATATACAAGTGCGAATGTTAGGTTAGGTTGACATATCAACCGTCGTAAAACCGCATTAAACAATGTCACTTAGTGAGATGTAGTGTTTTTCAACATTACAAGTCGGGAACTACGATATCTAATGTGAAAGCGCATGAAACCGTCGTAATCTTGTAGAAAACATTGTAAAGTTGCGATTAAAACGTTTTCTAACGATAGAAGTGCGAAGGTTAGGTTAGGTTAGGTTAGGTTAAGCTAGGTAGCGTCGTGAAACTACCAAAAACGACGTCATCTAACGAGATAGTGTTGTTTTATTGCGAGTATTAAACTGCGATAGGTGAAATGTTGTGAAAGTACATAAAACGGAATGAACAAGCCAAATACTGCGTGTTCTACCGTTACAAGTGCGAAACTGCTATATTGTGATATTCTCGTTAAAGCGCATGCAAGCATCGTGAAACCTTAAAGAACAATGTCATTTAGCGAGATACAGCGTTCTGTACTGCAATAAGTTGGTGAAAAACTGTGAGGTTATGCAAATATCGTAATTGTGAACGAAACAGTGTAATAGAGCGTTTTTAGATACAAGTGCGAATGTTAGGTTAGGTTAAGATATGAACCGTCGTAAAACCGCATTAAACAATGTCCCTTAGTGAGATGCAGTGTTTCTCACCATTACAAGTCGGGAACTGCGATATCTAATGTGAAAGCGCTCTCAACCGTCGTTAGGTTAAGTTAGGTTAGGTTAGGTTTGGTTAGGTTAGGTTAGGTTAGCTTAGGTTAGGTTAGGTTGGGTTGGGTTGGGTTAGGTTGGGTTAGGTTAGGTTAGGTTAGGTTAGGTTGGGTTAGGTTAGTTTAGGTTAGGTTAGGTTAGGTTAGGTTGGGTTGGGTTGGGTTAGGTTAGGTTAGGTTAGGTAATGTTAGGTTAGGTTAGGTTAGGTTACGTTAGGTTAAGGTATGAACCGTCGTAAAACCGCATTAAACAATGTCACTTAGTGAGATGCAGTGTTTTTCACCTTTACAAGATGGGAACTGTGATATCTAATGTGAAAGCGCTTGAAACCGTCGTAATGTTGTAGAAAGCAATGTAAAGTAGGGAGTAAAACGTTTTCTAACGATAGAAGTGCGAAAGTTATGTTAGGTTGAGTTATGTTAGTTTAAGCTAGGTAGCGTCGTGAAACTACCAAAAACAACGTCATCTAACGAGATAGTGTTGTTTTATTGCGAGTACGAAACTGCGATAGGTGAAATGTTGTGAAAGCACACAAAACGGCATGAACAAGCCAAATACTGCGTGTTGTACCGTTACAAGTGCGAAACTGCTATGTTGTGATATTCTCGTTGAAGCGCATGCAAGCATCGTGAAACCTTAAAGAACGATGTCATTTAGCGAGATACAGCGTTCTGTACTGCAATAAGTTGGTGAAAAACTGTGAGGTTATGCAAATATCCTAATTGTGAACGAAACAGTGTAATAGAGCGTTTTTTATTACAAGTGCGAATGTTAGGTTAGGTTAAGATATGAACCGTCGTAAAACCGCATTAAACAATGTCACTTAGTGAGATGCAGTGTTTTTCACCATTACAAGTCGGGAACTGCGATATCTAATGTGAAAGCGCTTGCAAACGTCGTTAGGTTAGGTTAGGTTAGGTTAGGTTACGTTAGGTTAGGTTAGGTTAGGTTTGGTTTGGTTAGGTTAGGTTAGGTTAGGTTAGGTTAGGGTATGTTAGGTAAGGTTTGGTTAGGTTAGGTTAGGTTGGGTTAGGTAAGGTTAGGTTAGGTTAAGATATGAACCGCGCTAAAACCGCATTAAACAATGTCACTTAGTGAGATGCTGTGTTTTTCACCATTACAAGTCGGGAACTGCGATATCTAATGTGAAAGCGCATGAAACCGTCGTAATCTTGTAGAAAACATTGTAAAGTAGCGAATAAAACGTTTTCTAACGATAGAAGTGCGAAGGTTCGGTTAGTTTGAGCTAGGTAGCGTCGTGAAAACACCAAAAACGATGTCATCTAACGAGATAGTGTTGTTTTATTGCGAGTATTAAACTGCGATAGGTGAAATGTTGTGTAAGCACACAAAACGGCATGAACAAGCCAAATACTGCGTGTTCTACCGTTACAAGTGCGAAACTGCTATATTGTGATATTCTCGTTAAAGCGCATGCAAGCATCGTGAAACCTTAAAGAACGATGTCATTTAGCGAGATACAGCGTTCTGTACTGCAATAAGTTGGTGAAAAACTGTGAGGTTAGGCAAATATCGTAATTGTGAACAAAACAGTGTAATAGAGCGTTTTTAGATACAAGTGCGAATGTTAGGTTAGGTTAAGATATGAACCGTCGTAAAACCGCATTAAACAATGTCAATTAGTGAGATGCAGTGTTTTTCACCATCACAAGTCGGGAACTGCGATATCTAATGTGAAAGCGCTTGCAAACGTCGTTACGTTAGGTTAGGTTAGGTTAGGTTAGGTTACGTTAGGTTAGGTTTGGATAGGTTAGGTTAGGTTAGGTTAGGTTATGTTAGGTTAGATTGGGTTAGGTTAGGTTAGGTTAGGTTAAGATATGAACCGCGCTAAAACCGCATTAAACAATGTCACTTAGTGAGATGCAGTGTTTTTCACCTTTACAAGTTGAGAACTGCGATATCTAATGTGAAAGCGCTTGAAACCGTCGTAATGTTGTAGAAAGCAATGTAAAGTAGCGAGTAAAACGTTTTCTAACGATAGAAGTGCGAAGGTTATGTTAGGTTGAGTTATGTTAGTTTAAGCTAGGTAGCGTCGTGAAACCACCAAAAACGACGTCATTTAACGAGATAGTGTTGTTTTATTGCGAGTACGAAACTGCGATAGGTAAAATGTTGTGAAAGCACACAAAACGGCATGAACAAGCCAAATACTGCGTGTTGTACCGTTACAAGTGCGAAACTGCTATGTTCTGACATTCTCGGTAAAGCGCATGCAAGTATCGTGAAACCTTAAAGAACGATGTCATTTAGCGAGATACAGCGTTCTGTACTGTAATAAGTTGGTGAAAAACTGTGAGGTCAAGCAAATATCGTAATTGTGAACGAAACAGTGTAATTGAGCGTCTTTAGATACAAGTGCGAATGTTAGGTTAGGTTCACATATCAACCGTCGTAAAACCGCATTAAACAATGTCACTTAGTGAGATGTAGTGTTTTTCAACATTACAAGTCGGGAACTACGATATCTAATGTGAAAGCGCATGAAACCGTCGTAATCTTGTAGAAAACATTATAAAGTTGCGAGTAAAACGTTTTCTAACGATAGAAGTGCGAAGGTTAGGCTAGGTTGGGTTAGTTTAAGCTAGGTAGCGTCGTGAAACTACCAAAAACGACGTCATCTAACGAGATAGTGTTGTTTTATTGCGAGTATTAAACTGCGATAGGTGAAATGTTGTGAAAGCACACAAAACGGCATGAACAAGCCAAATACTGCGTGTTCTACCGTTACAAGTGCGAATTTGCTATATTGTGATATTCTCGTTAAAGCGCATGCAAGCATCGTGAAACCTTAAAGAACAATGTCATTTAGCGAGATACAGCGTTCTGTACTGCAATAAGTTGGTGAAAAACTGTGAGGTTATGCAAATATCGTAATTGTGAACGAAACAGTGTAATAGAGCGTTTTTCAATACAAGTACGAATGTTAAGTTAGGTTAAGATATGAACCGTCGTAAAACCGCATTAAACAATGTCACTTAGTGAGATGCAGTGTTTTTCACCATTACAAGTCGGGAACTGCGATATCTAATGTGAAAGCGCTTGCAAACGTCGTTAGGTTAGGTTAGGTTAGGTTAGGTTAGGTTACGTTAGGTTAGGTTTGGTTAGGTTAGGTTAGGTTAGGTTGGGTATGTTAGGTTAGGTTGGGTTAGGTTAGGTTAGGTTACGTTAGGTTAAGGTATGAACCGTCGTAAAACCGCATTAAACAATGTCACTTAGTGAGATGCAGTGTTTTTCACCTTTACAAGTTGGGAACTGCGATATCTAATGTGAAAGCGCTTAAAACCGTCGTAAAGTTGTAGAAAGCAATGTAAAGTAGCGAGTAAAACGTTTTCTAACGATAGAAGTGCGAAGGTTATGTTAGGTTGAGTTATGTTAGTTTAAGCTAGGTAGCGTCGTGAAACCACCAAAAACGACGTCATCTAACGAGATATTGTTGTTTTATTGCGAGTACGAAACTGCGATAGGTAAAATGTTGTGAAAGCACACAAAACGGCATGAACAAGCCAAATACTGCGTGTTGTACCGTTACAAGTGCGAAACTGCTATGTTGTGACATTCTCGGTAAAGCGCATGCAAGTATCGTGAAACCTTAAAGAACGATGTCATTTAGCGAGATACAGCGTTCTGTACTGTAATAAGTTGGTGAGAAACTGTGAGGTCAAGCAAATATCGTAATTGTGAACGAAACAGTGTAATTGAGCGTCTTTATATACAAGTGCGAATGTTAGGTTAGGTTGACATATCAACCGTCGTAAAACCGCATTAAACAATGTCACTTAGTGAGATGTAGTGTTTTTCAACATTACAAGTCGGCAACTACGATATCTAATGTGAAAGCGCATGAAACCGTCGTAATCTTGTAGAAAACATTGCAAAGTTGCGAATAAAACGTTTTCTAACGATAGAAGTGCGAAGGTTAGGTTAGGTTAGGTTAGGTTAGGTTAGGCTAGGTAGCGTCGTGAAACTACCAAAAACGACGTCATCTAACGAGATAGTGTTGTTTTATTGCGAGTATTAAACTGCGATAGGTGAAATGTTGTGAAAGCACACAAAACGGAATGAACAAGCCAAATACTGCGTGTTCTACCATTACAAGTGCGAAACTGCTATATTGTGATATTCTCGTTAAAGCGCATGCAAGCATCGTGAAACCTTAAAGAACAATGTCATTTAGCGAGATACAGCGTTCTGTACTGCAATAAGTTGGTGAAAAACTGTGAGGTTATGCAAATATCGTAATTGTGAACAAAACAGTGTAATAGAGCGTTTTTAGATACAAGTGCGAATGTTAGGTTAGGTTAAGATATGAACCGTCGTAAAACCGCATTAAACAATGTCAATTAGTGAGATGCAGTGTTTTTCACCATTAAAAGTGGGGAACTGCGATATCTAATGTGAAAGCGCTTGCAACCGTTGTTAGGTTAGGTTAGGTTAGGTTAGGTTAGTTTAGGTTAGGTTAGGTTTGGTTAGGTTAGGTTAGGTTAGGTTAGGTTAGGTTAGATTAGGTTAGGTTGGGTTGAGTTGGGTTAGGTTAGGTTAGGTTAGGTTAGGTTGGGTTAGGTTAGGTTAGGTTAGGTTAGGTTAGGTTGGGTTAGGTTAGGTTACGTTAGGTTAGGTTAGGTTAGGTTACGTTAGGTTAGGTTAGGTTAGGTAAGGATAATTTGGTTAGGTTAGGTAAGGTTAGGTTAGGTTAGGTTAGGTTGGGTTGGGTGTTGTTGGGTTGGGTTGGGTTGGGTTAGGTTGGGTTAGGTTAGGTTACGTTAGGTTAGGTTAGGTTAGGTTACGTTAGGTTATGTTAGGTTAGGTTAGGTTACGTTAGGTTAGGTTAGGTCAGGTAAGGTTAGGTTACGTTAGAATAGGTTAGGTTAGGTTAGGTTACGTTAGGTTAGGTTAAGTTAGGTTAGGTTAGGTTTGGTTAGGTTAGGTTAGGTTAGCTTAGGTTAGGTTAGGTTAGGTTGGGTTGGGTTGGGTTAGGTTAGGTTAGGTTAGGTAAGGTTAGGTTAGGTTAGGTTAGGTTACGTTAGGTTAAGGTATGAACCGTCGTAAAACCGCATTAAACAATGTCACTTAGTGAGATGCAGTGTTTTTCACCTTTACAAGTTGGGAACTGTGATATCTAATGTGAAAGCGCTTGAAACCGTCGTAATGTTGTAGAAAGCAATGTAAAGTAGCGAGTAAAACGTTTTCTAACGATAGAAGTGCGAAGGTTCGGTTAGTTTGAGCTAGGTAGCGTCGTGAAACCACCAAAAACGATGTCATCTAACGAGATAGTGTTGTTTTATTGCGATTACGAAACTGCGATAGGTGAAATATTGGGAAAGCACACAAAATGGCATGAACTAGCCAGATACTGCGTCTTGTGCCGTTACAAGCGCGAAACTGCTTTATTGTGATATTCTCGTTAAAGCGCATGCAAGTATCGTGAAACCTTAAAGAACGATGTCATTTAGCGAGATACAGCGTTCTGTACTGTAATAAGTTGGTGAGAAACTGTGAGGTCAAGCAAATATCGTAATTGTGAACGAAACAGTGTAATTGAGCGTATTTAGATACAAGTGCGAATGTTAGGTTAGGTTGAGATATCAACCGTCGTAAAACCGCATTAAACAATGTCACTTAGTGAGATGTAGTGTTTTTCAACATTACAAGTCGGGAACTACGATATCTAATGTGAAAGCGCATGAAACCGTCGTAATGTTGTAGAAAGCAATGTAAAGCAGCGAGTAAAACGTTTTCTAACGATAGAAGTGCGAAGGTTATGTTAGGTTGAGTTATGTTAGTTTAAGCTAGGTAGCGTCGTGAAACCACCAAAAACGACGTCATTTAACGAGATAGTGTTGTTTTATTGCGAGTACGAAACTGCGATAGGTAAAATGTTGTGAAAGCACACAAAACGGCATGAACAAGCCAAATACTGCGTGTTGTACCGTTACAAGTGCGAAACTGCTATGTTGTGACATTCTCGGTAAAGCGCATGCAAGTATCGTGAAACCTTAAAGAACGATGTCATTTAGCGAGATACAGCGTTCTGTACTGTAATAAGTTGGTGAGAAACTGTGAGGTCAAGCAAATATCGTAATTGTGAACGAAACAGTGTAATTGAGCGTCTTTAGATACAAGTGCGAATGTTAGGTTAGGTTCACATATCAACCGTCGTAAAACCGCATTAAACAATGTCACTTTGTGAGATGTAGTGTTTTTCAACATTACAAGTCGGGAACTACGATATCTAATGTGAAAGCGCATGAAACCGTCGTAATCTTGTAGAAAATATTATAAAGTTGCGAGTAAAACGTTTTCTAACGATAGAAGTGCGAAGGTTAGGCTAGGTTGGGTTAGTTTAAGCTAGGTAGCGTCGTGAAACTACCAAAAACGACGTCATCTAACGAGATAGTGTTGTTTTATTGCGAGTATTAAACTGCGATAGGTGAAATGTTGTGAAAGCACACAAAACGGCATGAACAAGCCAAATACTGCGTGTTCTACCGTTACAAGTGCGAATTTGCTATATTGTGATATTCTCGTTAAAGCGCATGCAAGCATCGTGAAACCTTAAAGAACAATGTCATTTAGCGAGATACAGCGTTCTGTACTGCAATAAGTTGGTGAAAAACTGTGAGGTTATGCAAATATCGTAATTGTGAACGAAACAGTGTAATAGAGCGTTTTTCAATACAAGTACGAATGTTAGGTTAGGTTAAGATATGAACCGTCGTAAAACCGCATTAAACAATGTCACTTAGTGAGATGCAGTGTTTTTCACCATCACAAGTCGGGAACTGCGATATCTAATGTGAAAGCGCTTGCAAACGTCGTTACGTTAGGTTAGGTTAGGTTAGGTTAGGTTACGTTAGGTTAGGTTTGGATAGGTTAGGTTAGGTTAGGTTAGGTTATGTTAGGTTAGATTGGGTTAGGTTAGGTTAGGTTAGGTTAAGATATGAACCGCGCTAAAACCGCATTAAACAATGTCACTTAGTGCGATGCAGTGTTTTTCACCTTTACAAGTTGAGAACTGCGATATCTAATGTGAAAGCGCTTGAAACCGTCGTAATGTTGTAGAAAGCAATGTAAAGTAGCGAGTAAAACGTTTTCTAACGATAGAAGTGCGAAGGTTATGTTAGGTTGAGTTATGTTAGTTTAAGCTAGGTAGCGTCGTGAAACCACCAAAAACGACGTCATTTAACGAGATAGTGTTGTTTTATTGCGAGTACGAAACTGCGATAGGTAAAATGTTGTGAAAGCACACAAAACGGCATGAACAAGCCAAATACTGCGTGTTGTACCGTTACAAGTGCGAAACTGCTATGTTGTGACATTCTCGGTAAAGCGCATGCAAGTATCGTGAAACCTTAAAGAACGATGTCATTTAGCGAGATACAGCGTTCTGTACTGTAATAAGTTGGTGAGAAACTGTGAGGTCAAGCAAATATCGTAATTGTGAACGAAACAGTGTAATTGAGCGTCTTTAGATACAAGTGCGAATGTTAGGTTAGGTTCACATATCAACCGTCGTAAAACCGCATTAAACAATGTCACTTAGTGAGATGTAGTGTTTTTCAACATTACAAGTCGGGAACTACGATATCTAATGTGAAAGCGCATGAAACCGTCGTAATCTTGTAGAAAATATTATAAAGTTGCGAGTAAAACGTTTTCTAACGATAGAAGTGCGAAGGTTAGGCTAGGTTGGGTTAGTTTAAGCTAGGTAGCGTCGTGAAACTACCAAAAACGACGTCATCTAACGAGATAGTGTTGTTTTATTGCGAGTATTAAACTGCGATAGGTGAAATGTTGTGAAAGCACACAAAACGGCATGAACAAGCCAAATACTGCGTGTTCTACCGTTACAAGTGCGAATTTGCTATATTGTGATATTCTCGTTAAAGCGCATGCAAGCATCGTGAAACCTTAAAGAACAATGTCATTTAGCGAGATACAGCGTTCTGTACTGCAATAAGTTGGTGAAAAACTGTGAGGTTATGCAAATATCGTAATTGTGAACGAAACAGTGTAATAGAGCGTTTTTCAATACAAGTACGAATGTTAGGTTAGGTTAAGATATGAACCGTCGTAAAACCGCATTAAACAATGTCACTTAGTGAGATGCAGTGTTTTTCACCATTACAAGTCGGGAACGGCGATATCTAATGTGAAAGCGCTTGCAAACGTCGTTAGGTTAGGTTAGGTTAGGTTAGGTTAGGTTACGTTAGGTTAGGTTAGGTTTGGTTAGGTTAGGTTAGGTTAGGTTGGGTATGTTAGGTTAGGTTGGGTTAGGTTAGGTTAGGTTACGTTAGGTTAAGGTATGAACCGTCGTAAAACCGCATTAAACAATGTCACTTAGTGAGATGCAGTGTTTTTCACCTTTACAAGTTGGGAACTGCGATATCTAATGTGAAAGCGCTTAAAACCGTCGTAAAGTTGTAGAAAGCAATGTAAAGTAGCGAGTAAAACGTTTTCGAACGATAGAAGTGCGAAGGTTATGTTAGGTTGAGTTATGTTAGTTTAAGCTAGGTAGCGTCGTGAAACCACCAAAAACGACGTCATCTAACGAGATATTGTTGTTTTATTGCGAGTACGAAACTGCGATAGGTAAAATGTTGTGAAAGCACACAAAACGGCATGAACAAGCCAAATACTGCGTGTTGTACCGTTACAAGTGCGAAACTGCTATGTTGTGACATTCTCGGTAAAGCGCATGCAAGTATCGTGAAACCTTAAAGAACGATGTCATTTAGCGAGATACAGCGTTCTGTACTGTAATAAGTTGGTGAGAAACTGTGAGGTCAAGCAAATATCGTAATTGTGAACGAAACAGTGTAATTGAGCGTCTTTATATACAAGTGCGAATGTTAGGTTAGGTTGACATATCAACCGTCGTAAAACCGCATTAAACAATGTCACTTAGTGAGATGTAGTGTTTTTCAACATTACAAATTGGCAACTACGATATCTAATGTGAAAGCGCATGAAACCGTCGTAATCTTGTAGAAAACATTGTAAAGTTGCGAATAAAACGTTTTCTAACGATAGAAGTGCGAAGGTTAGGTTAGGTTAGGTTAGGTTAGGTTAGGCTAGGTAGCGTCGTGAAACTACCAAAAACGACGTCATCTAACGAGATAGTGTTGTTTTATTGCGAGTATTAAACTGCGATAGGTGAAATGTTGTGAAAGCACACAAAACGGAATGAACAAGCCAAATACTGCGTGTTCTACCATTCCAAGTGCGAAACTGCTATATTGTGATATTCTCGTTAAAGCGCATGCAAGCATCGTGAAACCTTAAAGAACAATGTCATTTAGCGAGATACAGCGTTCTGTACTGCAATAAGTTGGTGAAAAACTGTGAGGTTATGCAAATATCGTAATTGTGAACAAAACAGTGTAATAGAGCGTTTTTAGATACAAGTGCGAATGTTAGGTTAGGTTAAGATATGAACCGTCGTAAAACCGCATTAAACAATGTCAATTAGTGAGATGCAGTGTTTTTCACCATTAAAAGTGGGGAACTGCGATATCTAATGTGAAAGCGCTTGCAACCGTTGTTAGGTTAGGTTAGGTTAGGTTAGGTTAGTTTAGGTTAGGTTAGGTTTGGTTAGGTTAGGTTAGGTTAGGTTAGATTAGGTTAGGTTGGGTTGAGTTGGGTTAGGTTAGGTTAGGTTAGGTTAGGTTGGGTTAGGTTAGGTTAGGTTAGGTTAGGTTACGTTGGGTTAGGTTAGGTTAGGTTAGGTTACGTTAGGTTAGGTTAGGTTAGGTAAGGATAATTTGGTTAGGTTAGGTAAGGTTAGGTTAGGTTAGGTTAGGTTGGGTTGGGTGTTGTTGGGTTGGGTTGGGTTGGGTTAGGTTGGGTTAGGTTAGGTTACGTTAGGTTAGGTTAGGTTAGGTTACGTTAGGTTATGTTAGGTTAGGTTAGGTTACGTTAGGTTAGGTTAGGTCAGGTAAGGTTAGGTTACGTTAGAATAGGTTAGGTTAGGTTAGGTTAGGTTACGTTAGGTTAGGTTAAGTTAGGTTAGGTTAGGTTTGGTTAGGTTAGGTTAGGTTAGCTTAGGTTAGGTTAGGTTAGGTTAGGTTGGGTTGGGTTGGGTTAGGTTAGGTTAGGTTAGGTAAGGTTAGGTTAGGTTAGGTTAGGTTACGTTAGGTTAAGGTATGAACCGTCGTAAAACCGCATTAAACAATGTCACTTAGTGAGATGCAGTGTTTTTCACCTTTACAAGTTGGGAACTGTGATATCTAATGTGAAAGCGCTTGAAACCGTCGTAATGTTGTAGAAAGCAATGTAAAGTAGCGAGTAAAACGTTTTCTAACGATAGAAGTGCGAAGGTTCGGTTAGTTTGAGCTAGGTA
Organism: Rhipicephalus microplus; assembly: GCF_043290135.1. Taxonomy (NCBI): domain Eukaryota; kingdom Metazoa; phylum Arthropoda; class Arachnida; order Ixodida; family Ixodidae; genus Rhipicephalus; species Rhipicephalus microplus. The sequence continues at coordinate 329,954 of NW_027464633.1, forward strand.
GCGTCGTGAAACCACCAAAAACGATGTCATCTAACGAGATAGTGTTGTTTTATTGCGATTACGAAACTGCGATAGGTGAAATATTGGGAAAGCACACAAAATGACATGAACTAGCCAGATACTGCGTCTTGTGCCGTTACAAGCGCGAAACTGCTTTATTGTGATATTCTCGTTAAAGCGCATGCAAGTATCGTGAAACCTTAAAGAACGATGTCATTTAGCGAGATACAGCGTTCTGTACTGTAATAAGTTGGTGAGAAACTGTGAGGTCAAGCAAATATCGTAATTGTGAACGAAACAGTGTAATTGAGCGTATTTAGATACAAGTGCGAATGTTAGGTAAGGTTGAGATATCAACCGTCGTAAAACCGCATTAAACAATGTCACTTAGTGAGATGTAGTGTTTTTCAACATTACAAGTCGGGAACTACGATATCTAATGTGAAAGCGCATGAAACCGTCGTAATGTTGTAGAAAGCAATGTAAAGCAGCGAGTAAAACGTTTTCTAACGATAGAAGTGCGAAGGTTATGTTAGGTTGAGTTATGTTAGTTTAAGCTACGTAGCGTCGTGAAACCACCAAAAACGACGTCATCTAACGAGATAGTGTTGTTTTATTGCGAGTACGAAACTGCGATAGGTAAAATGTTGTGAAAGCACACAAAACGGCATGAACAAGCCAAATACTGCGTGTTCTACCGTTACAAGTGCGAAACTGCTATATTGTGATATTCTCGTTAAAGCGCATGCAAGCATCGTGAAACCTTAAAAAGCAATGTCATTTAGCGAGATACAGCGTTCTGTACTGCAATAAGTTGGTGAAAAACTGTGAGGTTATGCAAATATCCTAATTGTGAACGAAACAGTGTAATAGATCGTTTTTTAATACAAGTGCGAATGTTAGGTTAGGTTAAGATATGAACCGTCGTAAAACCGCATTAAACAATGTCACTTAGTGAGATGCAGTGTTTTTCACCATTACAAGTCGGGAACTGCGATATCTAATGTGAAAGCGCTTGCAAACGTCGTTAGGTTAGGTTAGGTTAGGTTAGGTTAGGTTGGGTTAGGTAAGGTTAGGTTAGGTTAAGATATGAACCGCGCTAAAACCGCATTAAACAATGTCACTTAGTGAGATGCTGTGTTTTTCACCATTACAAGTCGGGAACTGCGATTTCTAATGTGAAAGCGCATAAAACCGTCGTAATCTTGTAGAAAACATTGTAAAGTAGCGAATAAAACGTTTTCTAACGATAGAAGTGCGAAGGTTCGGTTAGTTTGAGCTAGGTAGCGTCGTGAAACCACCAAAAACGATGTCGTCTAACGAGATAGTGTTGTTTTATTGCGAGTACGAAACTGCGATAGGTGAAATATTTGGAAAGCACACAAAATGGCATGAACTAGCCAGATACTGCGTCTTGTGCCGTTACAAGCGCGAAACTGCTTTATTGTGATATTCTCGTTAAAGCGCATGCAAGTATCGTGAAACCTTAAAGAACGATGTCATTTAGCGAGATACAGCGTTCTGTACTGTAATACGTTGGTGAGAAACTGTGAGGTCAAGCAAATATCGTAATTGTGAACGAAACAGTGTAATTGAGCGTATTTAGATACAAGTGCGAATGTTAGGTTAGGTTGAGATATCAACCGTCGTAAAACCGCATTAAACAATGTCACTTAGTGAGATGTAGTGTTTTTCAACATTACAAGTCGGGAACTACGATATCTAATGTGAAAGCGCATGAAACCGTCGTAATGTTGTAGAAAGCAATGTAAAGCAGCGAGTAAAACGTTTTCTAACGATAGAAGTGCGAAGGTTATGTTAGGTTGAGTTATGTTAGTTTAAGCTACGTAGCGTCGTGAAACCACCAAAAACGACGTCATCTAACGAGATAGTGTTGTTTTATTGCGAGTACGAAACTGCGATAGGTAAAATGTTGTGAAAACACACAAAACGGCATGAACAAGCCAAATACTGCGTGTTCTACCGTTACAAGTGCGAAACTGCTATATTGTGATATTCTCGTTAAAGCGCATGCAAGCATCGTGAAACCTTAAAGAACAATGTCATTTAGCGAGATACAGCGTTCTGTACTGCAATAAGTTGGTGAAAAACTGTGAGGTTATGCAAATATCGTAATTGTGAACAAAACAGTGTAATAGAGCGTTTTTAGATACAAGTGCGAATGTTAGGTTAGGTTAAGATATGAACCATCGTAAAACCGCATTAAACAATGTCAATTAGTGAGATGCAGTGTTTTCACCATTAAAAGTGGGGAACTGCGATATCTAATGTGAAAGCGCTTGCAACCGTCGTTAGGTTAGGTTAGGTTAGGTTAGGTTAGGTTAGGTTAGGTTAGGTTAGGTTAGGTCAGGTAAGGTTAGGTTACGTTAGAATAGGTTAGGTTAGGTTAGGTTTTGTTAGGTTAGGTTAAGTTAGGTTAGGTTAAGTTTGGTTAGGTTAGCTTAGGTTAGGTTACGTTGGGTTGGGTTGGGTTGGGTTAGGTTGGGTTAGGTTAGGTTAGGTTAGGTTAGGTTGGGTTAGGTTAGTTTAGGTTAGGTTAGGTTAGGTTAGGTTGGGTTGGGTTGGCTTAGGTTAGGTTAGGGTGGTAAGGTTAGGTTAGGTTAGGTTACGTTGGGTTAAGGTATGAACCGTCGTAAAACCGCATTAAACAATGTCACTTAGTGAGATGCAGTGTTTTTCACCATTACAAGTCGGGAGCTGCGATATCCAATGTGAAAGCGCTTGCAAACGTCGTTAGGTTAGGTTAGGTTAGGTTAGGTTAGGTTAGGTTAGGTTAGGTTAGGTTACGTTAGGTTAGGTTTGGTTAGGTTAGGTTAGGTTAGGTTAGGTTATGTTAGGTTAGGTTGGGTTAGGTTAGGTTAGGTTACGTTAGGTTAAGGTATGAACCGTCATAAAACCGCAATAAACAATGTCACTTAGTGAGATGCAATGTTTTTCACCTTTACAAGTTGGGAACTGCGATATCTAATGTGAAAGCGCTTGAAACCGTCGTAATGTTGTAGAAAGCAATGTAAAGTATCGAGTAAAACGTTTTCTAACGATAGAAGTGCGAAGGTTATGTTAGGTTGAGTTATGTTAGTTTAAGCTAGGTAGCGTCGTGAAACCACCAAAAACGACGTCATCTAACGAGATATTGTTGTTTTATTGCGAGTACGAAACTGCGATAGGTAAAATGTTGTGAAAGCACACAAAACGGCATGAACAAGCCAAATACTGCGTGTTGTACCGTTACAAGTGCGAAACTGCTATGTTGTGACATTCTCGGTAAAGCGCATGCAAGTATCGTGAAACCTTAAAGAACGATGTCATTTAGCGAGATACAGCGTTCTGTACTGTAATAAGTTGGTGAGAAACTGTGAGGTCAAGCAAATATCGTAATTGTGAACGAAACAGTGTAATTGAGCGTCTTTATATACAAGTGCGAATGTTAGGTTAGGTTGACATATCAACCGTCGTAAAACCGCATTAAACAATGTAACTTAGTGAGATGTAGTGTTTTTCAACATTACAAGTCGGCAACTACGATATCTAATGTGAAAGCGCATGAAACCGTCGTAATCTTGTAGAAAACATTGTAAAGTTGCGAATAAAACGTTTTCTAACGATAGAAGTGCGAAGGTTAGGTTAGGTTAGGTTAGGCTAGGTAGCGTCGTGAAACTACCAAAAACGACGTCATCTAACGAGATAGTGTTGTTTTATTGCGAGTATTAAACTGCGATAGGTGAAATGTTGTGAAAGCACACAAAACGGAATGAACAAGCCAAATACTGCGTGTTCTACCATTCCAAGTGCGAAACTGCTATATTGTGATATTCTCGTTAAAGCGCATGCAAGCATCGTGAAACCTTAAAGAACAATGTCATTTAGCGAGATACAGCGTTCTGTACTGCAATAAGTTGGTGAAAAACTGTGAGGTTATGCAAATATCGTAATTGTGAACAAAACAGTGTAATAGAGCGTTTTTAGATACAAGTGCGAATGTTAGGTTAGGTTAAGATATGAACCGTCGTAAAACCGCATTAAACAATGTCAATTAGTGAGATGCAGTGTTTTTCACCATTAAAAGTGGGGAACTGCGATATCTAATGTGAAAGCGCTTGCAACCGTTGTTAGGTTAGGTTAGGTTAGGTTAGGTTAGTTTAGGTTAGGTTAGGTTTGGTTATGTTAGGTTAGGTTAGATTAGGTTAGGTTGGGTTGAGTTGGGTTAGGTTAGGTTAGGTTAGGTTAGGTTGGGTTAGGTTAGGTTAGGTTAGGTTACGTTGGGTTAGGTTAGGTTACGTTAGGTTAGGTTAGGTTAGGTTAGGTTACGTTAGGTTAGGTTAGGTTAGGTAAGGATAATTTGGTTAGGTTAGGTAAGGTTAGGTTAGGTTAGGTTAGGTTGGGTTGGGTGTTGTTGGGTTGGGTTGGGTTGGGTTAGGTTGGGTTAGGTTAGGTTACGTTAGGTTAGGTTAGGTTAGGTTACGTTAGGTTATGTTAGGTTAGGTTAGGTTACGTTAGGTTAGGTTAGGTCAGGTAAGGTTAGGTTACGTTAGAATAGGTTAGGTTAGGTTAGGTTAGGTTACGTTAGGTTAGGTTAAGTTAGGTTAGGTTAGGTTTGGTTAGGTTAGGTTAGGTTAGCTTAGGTTAGGTTAGGTTAGGTTAGGTTGGGTTGGGTTGGGTTAGGTTAGGTTAGGTTAGGTAAGGTTAGGTTAGGTTAGGTTAGGTTACGTTAGGTTAAGGTATGAACCGTCGTAAAACCGCATTAAACAATGTCACTTAGTGAGATGCAGTGTTTTTCACCTTTACAAGTTGGGAACTGTGATATCTAATGTGAAAGCGCTTGAAACCGTCGTAATGTTGTAGAAAGCAATGTAAAGTAGTGAGTAAAACGTTTTCTAACGATAGAAGTGCGAAGGTTCGGTTAGTTTGAGCTAGGTAGCGTCGTGAAACCACCAAAAACGATGTCATCTAACGAGATAGTGTTGTTTTATTGCGATTACGAAACTGCGATAGGTGAAATATTGGGAAAGCACACAAAATGGCATGAACTAGCCAGATACTGCGTCTTGTGCCGTTACAAGCGCGAAACTGCTTTATTGTGATATTCTCACAAGAGTGGAAACTTGGGCTAGTTGGTGCGTAGTCATATTTGCAAGATGTTTCAGCGCGCGAACAAAGGAAAAAGGACAGGGTAGACAGAAAGAGCGCTGACTTCCAACTAACTTTATTTCACAGAGTGGCAAGAATATATACTGCTAAAAAAAGGATGATAACAGAGCATGAAGGTAAAATGCACACTAATCTACACATCAGTAACAAAACACGTGTGACAGGTCCTCTATTGCCTCAAAGCCGAGCTAGGTAATCACGTTCAGCCTGTGATAAAGCAATCGATGATGTGCTTACACATTTATCTCCTAGCAAGTGTATTTTTTCGGCTTCAATAATTTCTCGGGTAAGCTGATCCCTGTGCCTTGCCAATATGGAGCATTGATCAAAGAGAGGTGTGCACCCACAATCTCGGCAATGAATGCCAAGATGCCCTTGTACCACATTGTGCACATTGTTTCGGTGTTCTCGGAGGCGGTCATTTATGCACCTGCCGGTTTGCCCGACATAGATGCACCCACACGTCAGTGGAATCAAGTAAACGACTCCCACTGCGCATGGGACGTAGCGTGTCCTGTGCGCGACAGAGCACGAGGCAGAATTTGCACGAGGTGCATTGACCCGTTTGCAAAGCCTCTGCAATTTTTCCGGGGCAGAAAAAACCACAAAAACGTTGGCGTCTCGAGCAATCTTTTTTAGCCTGTGTGATACGTCGTGCACGTAAGGCAGTACGACAGGCCGGCTCTTTTTGCCACTGTTTCGCTTATCCGGTTTGTCGCCTCGCTTCAAGACAGTGACCAGCTTTTCCGCCACCGAAACGAGAACATGCGCGGGGTAACCAGCTTTGGTAAGCCGCTCTACTTGTAGAGCAAAGCTGTGGTGTACCATGTGGGGGCATGACTTCTTTAAGGCATTGACAAGGCAGAGGTTAGCGATGCCCCGCTTGACCAATTTAGAGTGAGCTGAGCTGAAAGGCAGAAGAGGCTTGCCGCTCCTTGGCTCATACATCCAGCAAACATGTCGGGAGTCTAACAAAAGCTTCAAATCTAGAAACTTCAGGTTGTTATTAGTGGGTGATTCATGGGTTATAACTAGTGGTTTCAGGCACTCCCGGAAAACAGTCAACACGTCAGAGGAAACGGTCTGAAAGTTTTGACTATCGCATTTCAACAACACTAAGTAATCATCAACAAAACGGCAAACTTTAAAAACTACAGAGTCGTCAAGCTTGTTTGACAAGACACGATTATGATGTGCTAGAAATATGTCACTAAGAATGGGTGCCAAACATGAACCAATACATATTCCACTTTTTTGCAAGTAGTTTTTGTCCTCCCATGATACAAAGGTGGCCTTCAAATAAAAACCGAGTAATTCTAATAAGCTGCTGTTGTGAATTCCAGTACGCGTTTGAAACGCTGATGATCCTAACCTGTCTATGGATTCCTCTACACATTTAAGTAGTTGGTCATGCGGCAAAGAGTAATACAAGTCCTTAATATCCACAGACATTGCCTGGAGTCCTGTGTTAGTTCGTCCAATAATGTCAATAACAGCGTCAGAGTTCTTGACCAAAAAAGGATCGTCTATTGTTATGTGTTTTAGCTTTTCCTGCAAGAAAAGTGCTACAGACTTTTGCCAGGTCCCCCTTTCTGTTACAATGACCCGCAATGGGCAGTCAATTTTGTGAGTTTTCGCAGAAAAGAACAGGTCAAGGCTAAGCTTTTTGCAATACAGGAAGCACTGTCGCGTACCTAAAAGCACATTCCTTGTCACTTCTGCCGGCTGACAAGGAGGGTGGTTTTGCGGTTCTTCCTCGTTCAATGTTTAAAGTGAAAGCTATGCATGCAATGCAGTCTCTTTTCAACGAGAATGATGAGATTGGTCTGGATAAGCTTAAGAAGCGTGCAAAAACTCTTACCGGGGCCCTGGGGTTTCAGAAGCTTTCGAAGGCGATAGATAGTTGCAAAAAGCTTAGCCTTGACCTGTTCTTTTCTGCGAAAACTCACAAAATTGACTGCCCATTGCGGGTCATTGTAACAGAAAGGGGGACCTGGCAAAAGTCTGTAGCACTTTTCTTGCAGGAAAAGCTAAAACACATAACAATAGACGATCCTTTTTTGGTCAAGAACTCTGACGCTGTTATTGACATTATTGGACGAACTAACACAGGACTCCAGGCAATGTCTGTGGATATTAAGGACTTGTATTACTCTTTGCCGCATGACCAACTACTTAAATGTGTAGAGGAATCCATAGACAGGTTAGGATCATCAGCGTTTCAAACGCGTACTGGAATTCACAACAGCAGCTTATTAGAATTACTCGGTTTTTATTTGAAGGCCACCTTTGTATCATGGGAGGACAAAAACTACTTGCAAAAAAGTGGAATATGTATTGGTTCATGTTTGGCACCCATTCTTAGTGACATATTTCTAGCACATCATAATCGTGTCTTGTCAAACAAGCTTGACGACTCTGTAGTTTTTAAAGTTTGCCGTTTTGTTGATGATTACTTAGTGTTGTTGAAATGCGATAGTCAAAACTTTCAGACCGTTTCCTCTGACGTGTTGACTGTTTTCCGGGAGTGCCTGAAACCACTAGTTATAACCCATGAATCACCCACTAATAACAACCTGAAGTTTCTAGATTTGAAGCTTTTGTTAGACTCCCGACATGTTTGCTGGATGTATGAGCCAAGGAGCGGCAAGCCTCTTCTGCCTTTCAGCTCAGCTCACTCTAAATTGGTCAAGCGGGGCATCGCTAACCTCTGCCTTGTCAATGCCTTAAAGAAGTCATGCCCCCACATGGTACACCACAGCTTTGCTCTACAAGTAGAGCGGCTTACCAAAGCTGGTTACCCCGCGCATGTTCTCGTTTCGGTGGCGGAAAAGCTGGTCACTGTCTTGAAGCGAGGCGACAAACCGGATAAGCGAAACAGTGGCAAAAAGAGCCGGCCTGTCGTACTGCCTTACGTGCACGACGTATCACACAGGCTAAAAAAGATTGCTCGAGACGCCAACGTTTTTGTGGTTTTTTCTGCCCCGGAAAAATTGCAGAGGCTTTGCAAACGGGTCAATGCACCTCGTGCAAATTCTGCCTCGTGCTCTGTCGCGCACAGGACACGCTACGTCCCATGCGCAGTGGGAGTCGTTTACTTGATTCCACTGACGTGTGGGTGCATCTATGTCGGGCAAACCGGCAGGTGCATAAATGACCGCCTCCGAGAACACCGAAACAATGTGCACAATGTGGTACAAGGGCATCTTGGCATTCATTGCCGAGATTGTGGGTGCACACCTCTCTTTGATCAATGCTCCATATTGGCAAGGCACAGGGATCAGCTTACCCGAGAAATTATTGAAGCCGAAAAAATACACTTGCTAGGAGATAAATGTGTAAGCACATCATCGATTGCTTTATCACAGGCTGAACGTGATTACCTAGCTCGGCTTTGAGGCAATAGAGGACCTGTCACACGTGTTTTGTTACTGATGTGTAGATTAGTGTGCATTTTACCTTCATGCTCTGTTATCATCCTTTTTTTAGCAGTATATATTCTTGCCACTCTGTGAAATAAAGTTAGTTGGAAGTCAGCGCTCTTTCTGTCTACCCTGTCCTTTTTCCTTTGTTCGCGCGCTGAAACATCTTGCAAATGTGATATTCTCGTTAAAGCGCATGCAAGTATCGTGAAACCTTAAAGAACGATGTCATTTAGCGAGATACAGCGTTCTGTACTGTAATAAGTTGGTGAGAAACTGTGAGGTCAAGCAAATATCGTAATTGTGAACGAAACAGTGTAATTGAGCGTATTTAGATACAAGTGCGAATGTTAGGTTAGGTTGAGATATCAACCGTCGTAAAACCGCATTAAACAATGTCACTTAGTGAGATGTAGTGTTTTTCAACATTACAAGTCGGCAACTACGATATCTAATGTGAAAGCGCATGAAACCGTCGTAATCTTGTAGAAAACATTGTAAAGTTGCGAATAAAACGTTTTCTAACGATAGAAGTGCGAAGGTTAGGTTAGGTTAGGTTAGGTTAGGTTAGGCTAGGTAGCGTCGTGAAACTACCAAAAACGACGTCATCTAACGAGATAGTGTTGTTTTATTGCGAGTATTAAACTGCAATAGGTGAAATGTTGTGAAAGCACACAAAACGGAATGAACAAGCCAAATACTGCGTGTTCTACCATTCCAAGTGCGAAACTGCTATATTGTGATATTCTCGTTAAAGCGCATGCAAGCATCGTGAAACCTTAAAGAACAATGTCATTTAGCGAGATACAGCGTTCTGTACTGCAATAAGTTGGTGAAAAACTGTGAGGTTATGCAAATATCGTAATTGTGAACAAAACAGTGTAATAGAGCGTTTTTAGATACAAGTGCGAATGTTAGGTTAGGTTAAGATATGAACCGTCGTAAAACCGCATTAAACAATGTCAATTAGTGAGATGCAGTGTTTTTCACCATTAAAAGTGGGGAACTGCGATATCTAATGTGAAAGCGCTTGCAACCGTTGTTAGGTTAGGTTAGGTTAGGTTAGGTTAGTTTAGGTTAGGTTAGGTTTGGTTAGGTTAGGTTAGGTTAGGTTAGATTAGGTTAGGTTGGGTTGAGTTGGGTTAGGTTAGGTTAGGTTAGGTTAGGTTGGGTTAGGTTAGGTTAGGTTAGGTTAGGTTACGTTGGGTTAGGTTAGGTTACGTTAGGTTAGGTTAGGTTAGGTTACGTTAGGTTAGGTTAGGTTAGGTAAGGATAATTTGGTTAGGTTAGGTAAGGTTAGGTTAGGTTAGGTTAGGTTGGGTTGGGTGTTGTTGGGTTGGGTTGGGTTTGGTTAGGTTGGGTTAGGTTAGGTTACGTTAGGTTAGGTTAGGTTAGGTTACGTTAGGTTATGTTAGGTTAGGTTAGGTTACGTTAGGTTAGGTTAGGTCAGGTAAGGTTAGGTTACGTTAGAATAGGTTAGGTTAGGTTAGGTTAGGTTACGTTAGGTTAGGTTAAGTTAGGTTAGGTTAGGTTTGGTTAGGTTAGGTTAGGTTAGCTTAGGTTAGGTTAGGTTAGGTTAGGTTGGGTTGGGTTGGGTTAGGTTAGGTTAGGTTAGGTAAGGTTAGGTTAGGTTAGGTTAGGTTACGTTAGGTTAAGGTATGAACCGTCGTAAAACCGCATTAAACAATGTCACTTAGTGAGATGCAGTGTTTTTCACCTTTACAAGTTGGGAACTGTGATATCTAATGTGAAAGCGCTTGAAACCGTCGTAATGTTGTAGAAAGCAATGTAAAGTAGCGAGTAAAACGTTTTCTAACGATAGAAGTGCGAAGGTTCGGTTAGTTTGAGCTAGGTAGCGTCGTGAAACCACCAAAAACGATGTCATCTAACGAGATAGTGTTGTTTTATTGCGATTACGAAACTGCGATAGGTGAAATATTGGGAAAGCACACAAAATGACATGAACTAGCCAGATACTGCGTCTTGTGCCGTTACAAGCGCGAAACTGCTTTATTGTGATATTCTCGTTAAAGCGCATGCAAGTATCGTGAAACCTTAAAGAACGATGTCATTTAGCGAGATACAGCGTTCTGTACTGTAATAAGTTGGTGAGAAACTGTGAGGTCAAGCAAATATCGTAATTGTGAACGAAACAGTGTAATTGAGCGTATTTAGATACAAGTGCGAATGTTAGGTAAGGTTGAGATATCAACCGTCGTAAAACCGCATTAAACAATGTCACTTAGTGAGATGTAGTGTTTTTCAACATTACAAGTCGGGAACTACGATATCTAATGTGAAAGCGCATGAAACCGTCGTAATGTTGTAGAAAGCAATGTAAAGCAGCGAGTAAAACGTTTTCTAACGATAGAAGTGCGAAGGTTATGTTAGGTTGAGTTATGTTAGTTTAAGCTACGTAGCGTCGTGAAACCACCAAAAACGACGTCATCTAACGAGATAGTGTTGTTTTATTGCGAGTACGAAACTGCGATAGGTAAAATGTTGTGAAAGCACACAAAACGGCATGAACAAGCCAAATACTGCGTGTTCTACCGTTACAAGTGCGAAACTGCTATATTGTGATATTCTCGTTAAAGCGCATGCAAGCATCGTGAAACCTTAAAAAACAATGTCATTTAGCGAGATACAGCGTTCTGTACTGCAATAAGTTGGTGAAAAACTGTGAGGTTATGCAAATATCCTAATTGTGAACGAAACAGTGTAATAGATCGTTTTTTAATACAAGTGCGAATGTTAGGTTAGGTTAAGATATGAACCGTCGTAAAACCGCATTAAACAATGTCACTTAGTGAGATGCAGTGTTTTTCACCATTACAAGTCGGGAACTGCGATATCTAATGTGAAAGCGCTTGCAAACGTCGTTAGGTTAGGTTAGGTTAGGTTAGGTTAGGTTAGGTTAGGTTACGTTAGGTTGGGTTAGGTTAGGTTTGGTAAGGTTAGGTTAGGTTAGGTTAGGTATGTTAGGTAAGGTTTGGTTAGGTTAGGTTAGGTTAGGTTAGGTTGGGTTAGGTAAGGTTAGGTTAGGTTAAGATATGAACCGCGCTAAAACCGCATTAAACAATGTCACTTAGTGAGATGCTGTGTTTTTCACCATTACAAGTCGGGAACTGCGATTTCTAATGTGAAAGCGCATAAAACCGTCGTAATCTTGTAGAAAACATTGTAAAGTAGCGAATAAAACGTTTTCTAACGATAGAAGTGCGAAGGTTCGGTTAGTTTGAGCTAGGTAGCGTCGTGAAACCACCAAAAACGATGTCGTCTAACGAGATAGTGTTGTTTTATTGCGAGTACGAAACTGCGATAGGTGAAATATTGGGAAAGCACACAAAATGGCATGAACTAGCCAGATACTGCGTCTTGTGCCGTTACAAGCGCGAAACTGCTTTATTGTGATATTCTCGTTAAAGCGCATGCAAGTATCGTGAAACCTTAAAGAACGATGTCATTTAGCGAGATACAGCGTTCTGTACTGTAATAAGTTGGTGAGAAACTGTGAGGTCAAGCAAATATCGTAATTGTGAACGAAACAGTGTAATTGAGCGTATTTAGATACAAGTGCGAATGTTAGGTTAGGTTGAGATATCAACCGTCGTAAAACCGCATTAAACAATGTCACTTAGTGAGATGTAGTGTTTTTCAACATTACAAGTCGGGAACTACGATATCTAATGTGAAAGCGCATGAAACCGTCGTAATGTTGTAGAAAGCAATGTAAAGCAGCGAGTAAAACGTTTTCTAACGATAGAAGTGCGAAGGTTATGTTAGGTTGAGTTATGTTAGTTTAAGCTACGTAGCGTCGTGAAACCACCAAAAACGACGTCATCTAACGAGATAGTGTTGTTTTATTGCGAGTACGAAACTGCGATAGGTAAAATGTTGTGAAAGCACACAAAACGGCATGAACAAGCCAAATACTGCGTGTTCTACCGTTACAAGTGCGAAACTGCTATATTGTGATATTCTCGTTAAAGCGCATGCAAGCATCGTGAAACCTTAAAGAACAATGTCATTTAGCGAGATACAGCGTTCTGTACTGCAATAAGTTGGTGAAAAACTGTGAGGTTATGCAAATATCGTAATTGTGAACAAAACAGTGTAATAGAGCGTTTTTAGATACAAGTGCGAATGTTAGGTTAGGTTAAGATATGAACCGTCGTAAAACCGCATTAAACAATGTCAATTAGTGAGATGCAGTGTTTTCACCATTAAAAGTGGGGAACTGCGATATCTAATGTGAAAGCGCTTGCAACCGTCGTTAGGTTAGGTTAGGTTAGGTTAGGTTAGGTTAGGTTAGGTTAGGTTAGGTTAGGTCAGGTAAGGTTAGGTTACGTTAGAATAGGTTAGGTTAGGTTAGGTTTTGTTAGGTTAGGTTAAGTTAGGTTAGGTTAAGTTTGGTTAGGTTAGCTTAGGTTAGGTTACGTTGGGTTGGGTTGGGTTGGGTTAGGTTGGGTTAGGTTAGGTTAGGTTAGGTTAGGTTGGGTTAGGTTAGTTTAGGTTAGGTTAGGTTAGGTTAGGTTGGGTTGGGTTGGCTTAGGTTAGGTTAGGGTGGTAAGGTTAGGTTAGGTTAGGTTACGTTGGGTTAAGGTATGAACCGTCGTAAAACCGCAATAAACAATGTCACTTAGTGAGATGCAGTGTTTTTCACCATTACAAGTCGGGAGCTGCGATATCTAATGTGAAAGCGCTTGCAAACGTCGTTAGGTTAGGTTAGGTTAGGTTAGGTTAGGTTAGGTTAGGTTACGTTAGGTTAGGTTTGGTTAGGTTAGGTTAGGTTAGGTTAGGTTATGTTAGGTTAGGTTGGGTTAGGTTAGGTTAGGTTACGTTAGGTTAAGGTATGAACCGTCATAAAACCGCAATAAACAATCTCACTTAGTGAGATGCAATGTTTTTCACCTTTACAAGTTGGGAACTGCGATATCTAATGTGAAAGCGCTTGAAACCGTCGTAATGTTGTAGAAAGCAATGTAAAGTATCGAGTAAAACGTTTTCTAACGATAGAAGTGCGAAGGTTATGTTAGGTTGAGTTATGTTAGTTTAAGCTAGGTAGCGTCGTGAAACCACCAAAAACGACGTCATCTAACGAGATATTGTTGTTTTATTGCGAGTACGAAACTGCGATAGGTAAAATGTTGTGAAAGCACACAAAACGGCATGAACAAGCCAAATACTGCGTGTTGTACCGTTACAAGTGCGAAACTGCTATGTTGTGACATTCTCGGTAAAGCGCATGCAAGTATCGTGAAACCTTAAAGAACGATGTCATTTAGCGAGATACAGCGTTCTGTACTGTAATAAGTTGGTGAGAAACTGTGAGGTCAAGCAAATATCGTAATTGTGAACGAAACAGTGTAATTGAGCGTCTTTATATACAAGTGCGAATGTTAGGTTAGGTTGACATATCAACCGTCGTAAAACCGAATTAAACAATGTCACTTAGTGAGATGTAGTGTTTTTCAACATTACAAGTCGGCAACTACGATATCTAATGTGAAAGCGCATGAAACCGTCGTAATCTTGTAGAAAACATTGTAAAGTTGCGAATAAAACGTTTTCTAACGATAGAAGTGCGAAGGTTAGGTTAGGTTAGGTTAGGCTAGGTAGCGTCGTGAAACTACCAAAAACGACGTCATCTAACGAGATAGTGTTGTTTTATTGCGAGTATTAAACTGCGATAGGTGAAATGTTGTGAAAGCACACAAAACGGAATGAACAAGCCAAATACTGCGTGTTCTACCATTCCAAGTGCGAAACTGCTATATTGTGATATTCTCGTTAAAGCGCATGCAAGCATCGTGAAACCTTAAAGAACAATGTCATTTAGCGAGATACAGCGTTCTGTACTGCAATAAGTTGGTGAAAAACTGTGAGGTTATGCAAATATCGTAATTGTGAACAAAACAGTGTAATAGAGCGTTTTTAGATACAAGTGCGAATGTTAGGTTAGGTTAAGATATGAACCGTCGTAAAACCGCATTAAACAATGTCAATTAGTGAGATGCAGTGTTTTTCACCATTAAAAGTGGGGAACTGCGATATCTAATGTGAAAGCGCTTGCAACCGTTGTTAGGTTAGGTTAGGTTAGGTTAGGTTAGTTTAGGTTAGGTTAGGTTTGGTTAGGTTAGGTTAGGTTAGGTTAGATTAGGTTAGGTTGGGTTGAGTTGGGTTAGGTTAGGTTAGGTTAGGTTACGTTAGGTTAAGGTATGAACCGTCGTAAAACCGCATTAAACAATGTCACTTAGTGAGATGCAGTGTTTTTCACCTTTACAAGTTGGGAACTGTGATATCTAATGTGAAAGCGCTTGAAACCGTCGTAATGTTGTAGAAAGCAATGTAAAGTAGCGAGTAAAACGTTTTCTAACGATAGAAGTGCGAAGGTTCGGTTAGTTTGAGCTAGGTAGCGTCGTGAAACCACCAAAAACGATGTCATCTAACGAGATAGTGTTGTTTTATTGCGATTACGAAACTGCGATAGGTGAAATATTGGGAAAGCACACAAAATGGCATGAACTAGCCAGATACTGCGTCTTGTGCCGTTACAAGCGCGAAACTGCTTTATTGTGATATTCTCACAAGAGTGGAAACTTGGGCTAGTTGGTGCGTAGTCATATTTGCAAGATGTTTCAGCGCGCGAACAAAGGAAAAAGGACAGGGTAGACAGAAAGAGCGCTGACTTCCAACTAACTTTATTTCACAGAGTGGCAAGAATATATACTGCTAAAAAAAGGATGATAACAGAGCATGAAGGTAAAATGCACACTAATCTACACATCAGTAACAAAACACGTGTGACAGGTCCTCTATTGCCTCAAAGCCGAGCTAGGTAATCACGTTCAGCCTGTGATAAAGCAATCGATGATGTGCTTACACATTTATCTCCTAGCAAGTGTATTTTTTCGGCTTCAATAATTTCTCGGGTAAGCTGATCCCTGTGCCTTGCCAATATGGAGCATTGATCAAAGAGAGGTGTGCACCCACAATCTCGGCAATGAATGCCAAGATGCCCTTGTACCACATTGTGCACATTGTTTCGGTGTTCTCGGAGGCGGTCATTTATGCACCTGCCGGTTTGCCCGACATAGATGCACCCACACGTCAGTGGAATCAAGTAAACGACTCCCACTGCGCATGGGACGTAGCGTGTCCTGTGCGCGACAGAGCACGAGGCAGAATTTGCACGAGGTGCATTGACCCGTTTGCAAAGCCTCTGCAATTTTTCCGGGGCAGAAAAAACCACAAAAACGTTGGCGTCTCGAGCAATCTTTTTTAGCCTGTGTGATACGTCGTGCACGTAAGGCAGTACGACAGGCCGGCTCTTTTTGCCACTGTTTCGCTTATCCGGTTTGTCGCCTCGCTTCAAGACAGTGACCAGCTTTTCCGCCACCGAAACGAGAACATGCGCGGGGTAACCAGCTTTGGTAAGCCGCTCTACTTGTAGAGCAAAGCTGTGGTGTACCATGTGGGGGCATGACTTCTTTAAGGCATTGACAAGGCAGAGGTTAGCGATGCCCCGCTTGACCAATTTAGAGTGAGCTGAGCTGAAAGGCAGAAGAGGCTTGCCGCTCCTTGGCTCATACATCCCGCAAACATGTCGGGAGTCTAACAAAAGCTTCAAATCTAGAAACTTCAGGTTGTTATTAGTGGGTGATTCATGGGTTATAACTAGTGGTTTCAGGCACTCCCGGAAAACAGTCAACACGTCAGAGGAAACGGTCTGAAAGTTTTGACTATCGCATTTCAACAACACTAAGTAATCATCAACAAAACGGCAAACTTTAAAAACTACAGAGTCGTCAAGCTTGTTTGACAAGACACGATTATGATGTGCTAGAAATATGTCACTAAGAATGGGTGCCAAACATGAACCAATACATATTCCACTTTTTTGCAAGTAGTTTTTGTCCTCCCATGATACAAAGGTGGCCTTCAAATAAAAACCGAGTAATTCTAATAAGCTGCTGTTGTGAATTCCAGTACGCGTTTGAAACGCTGATGATCCTAACCTGTCTATGGATTCCTCTACACATTTAAGTAGTTGGTCATGCGGCAAAGAGTAATACAAGTCCTTAATATCCACAGACATTGCCTGGAGTCCTGTGTTAGTTCGTCCAATAATGTCAATAACAGCGTCAGAGTTCTTGACCAAAAAAGGATCGTCTATTGTTATGTGTTTTAGCTTTTCCTGCAAGAAAAGTGCTACAGACTTTTGCCAGGTCCCCCTTTCTGTTACAATGACCCGCAATGGGCAGTCAATTTTGTGAGTTTTCGCAGAAAAGAACAGGTCAAGGCTAAGCTTTTTGCAATACAGGAAGCACTGTCGCGTACCTAAAAGCACATTCCTTGTCACTTCTGCCGGCTGACAAGGAGGGTGGTTTTGCGGTTCTTCCTCGTTCAATGTTTAAAGTGAAAGCTATGCATGCAATGCAGTCTCTTTTCAACGAGAATGATGAGATTGGTCTGGATAAGCTTAAGAAGCGTGCAAAAACTCTTACCGGGGCCCTGGGGTTTCAGAAGCTTTCGAAGGCGATAGATAGTTGCAAAAAGCTTAGCCTTGACCTGTTCTTTTCTGCGAAAACTCACAAAATTGACTGCCCATTGCGGGTCATTGTAACAGAAAGGGGGACCTGGCAAAAGTCTGTAGCACTTTTCTTGCAGGAAAAGCTAAAACACATAACAATAGACGATCCTTTTTTGGTCAAGAACTCTGACGCTGTTATTGACATTATTGGACGAACTAACACAGGACTCCAGGCAATGTCTGTGGATATTAAGGACTTGTATTACTCTTTGCCGCATGACCAACTACTTAAATGTGTAGAGGAATCCATAGACAGGTTAGGATCATCAGCGTTTCAAACGCGTACTGGAATTCACAACAGCAGCTTATTAGAATTACTCGGTTTTTATTTGAAGGCCACCTTTGTATCATGGGAGGACAAAAACTACTTGCAAAAAAGTGGAATATGTATTGGTTCATGTTTGGCACCCATTCTTAGTGACATATTTCTAGCACATCATAATCGTGTCTTGTCAAACAAGCTTGACGACTCTGTAGTTTTTAAAGTTTGCCGTTTTGTTGATGATTACTTAGTGTTGTTGAAATGCGATAGTCAAAACTTTCAGACCGTTTCCTCTGACGTGTTGACTGTTTTCCGGGAGTGCCTGAAACCACTAGTTATAACCCATGAATCACCCACTAATAACAACCTGAAGTTTCTAGATTTGAAGCTTTTGTTAGACTCCCGACATGTTTGCTGGATGTATGAGCCAAGGAGCGGCAAGCCTCTTCTGCCTTTCAGCTCAGCTCACTCTAAATTGGTCAAGCGGGGCATCGCTAACCTCTGCCTTGTCAATGCCTTAAAGAAGTCATGCCCCCACATGGTACACCACAGCTTTGCTCTACAAGTAGAGCGGCTTACCAAAGCTGGTTACCCCGCGCATGTTCTCGTTTCGGTGGCGGAAAAGCTGGTCACTGTCTTGAAGCGAGGCGACAAACCGGATAAGCGAAACAGTGGCAAAAAGAGCCGGCCTGTCGTACTGCCTTACGTGCACGACGTATCACACAGGCTAAAAAAGATTGCTCGAGACGCCAACGTTTTTGTGGTTTTTTCTGCCCCGGAAAAATTGCAGAGGCTTTGCAAACGGGTCAATGCACCTCGTGCAAATTCTGCCTCGTGCTCTGTCGCGCACAGGACACGCTACGTCCCATGCGCAGTGGGAGTCGTTTACTTGATTCCACTGACGTGTGGGTGCATCTATGTCGGGCAAACCGGCAGGTGCATAAATGACCGCCTCCGAGAACACCGAAAGAATGTGCACAATGTGGTACAAGGGCATCTTGGCATTCATTGCCGAGATTGTGGGTGCACACCTCTCTTTGATCAATGCTCCATATTGGCAAGGCACAGGGATCAGCTTACCCGAGAAATTATTGAAGCCGAAAAAATACACTTGCTAGGAGATAAATGTGTAAGCACATCATCGATTGCTTTATCACAGGCTGAACGTGATTACCTAGCTCGGCTTTGAGGCAATAGAGGACCTGTCACACGTGTTTTGTTACTGATGTGTAGATTAGTGTGCATTTTACCTTCATGCTCTGTTATCATCCTTTTTTTAGCAGTATATATTCTTGCCACTCTGTGAAATAAAGTTAGTTGGAAGTCAGCGCTCTTTCTGTCTACCCTGTCCTTTTTCCTTTGTTCGCGCGCTGAAACATCTTGCAAATGTGATATTCTCGTTAAAGCGCATGCAAGTATCGTGAAACCTTAAAGAACGATGTCATTTAGCGAGATACAGCGTTCTGTACTGTAATAAGTTGGTGAGAAACTGTGAGGTCAAGCAAATATCGTAATTGTGAACGAAACAGTGTAATTGAGCGTATTTAGATACAAGTGCGAATGTTAGGTTAGGTTGAGATATCAACCGTCGTAAAACCGCATTAAACAATGTCACTTAGTGAGATGTAGTGTTTTTCAACATTACAAGTCGGGAACTACGATATCTAATGTGAAAGCGCATGAAACCGTCGTAATGTTGTAGAAAGCAATGTAAAGCAGCGAGTAAAACGTTTTCTAACGATAGAAGTGCGAAGGTTATGTTAGGTTGAGTTATGTTATTTTAAGCTACGTAGCGTCGTGAAACCACCAAAAACGACGTCATCTAACGAGATAGTGTTGTTTTATTGCGAGTACGAAACTGCGATAGGTAAAATGTTGTGAAAGCACACAAAACGGCATGAACAAGCCAAATACTGCGTGTTCTACCGTTACAAGTGCGAAACTGCTATATTGTGATATTCTCGTTAAAGCGCATGCAAGCATCGTGAAACCTTAAAAAACAATGTCATTTAGCGAGATACAGCGTTCTGTACTGCAATAAGTTGGTGAAAAACTGTGAGGTTATGCAAATATCCTAATTGTGAACGAAACAGTGTAATAGATCGTTTTTTAATACAAGTGCGAATGTTAGGTTAGGTTAAGATATGAACCGTCGTAAAACCGCATTAAACAATGTCACTTAGTGAGATGCAGTGTTTTTCACCATTACAAGTCGGGAACTGCGATATCTAATGTGAAAGCGCTTGCAAACGTCGTTAGGTTAGGTTAGGTTAGGTTAGGTTAGGTTAGGTTACGTTAGGTTGGGTTAGGTTAGGTTTGGTAAGGTTAGGTTAGGTTAGGTTAGGTATGTTAGGTAAGGTTTGGTTAGGTTAGGTTAGGTTAGGTTAGGTTGGGTTAGGTAAGGTTAGGTTAGGTTAAGATATGAACCGCGCTAAAACCGCATTAAACAATGTCACTTAGTGAGATGCTGTGTTTTTCACCATTACAAGTCGGGAACTGCGATTTCTAATGTGAAAGCGCATAAAACCGTCGTAATCTTGTAGAAAACATTGTAAAGTAGCGAATAAAACGTTTTCTAACGATAGAAGTGCGAAGGTTCGGTTAGTTTGAGCTAGGTAGCGTCGTGAAACCACCAAAAACGATGTCGTCTAACGAGATAGTGTTGTTTTATTGCGAGTACGAAACTGCGATAGGTGAAATATTGGGAAAGCACACAAAATGGCATGAACTAGCCAGATACTGCGTCTTGTGCCGTTACAAGCGCGAAACTGCTTTATTGTGATATTCTCGTTAAAGCGCATGCAAGTATCGTGAAACCTTAAAGAACGATGTCATTTAGCGAGATACAGCGTTCTGTACTGTAATAAGTTGGTGAGAAACTGTGAGGTCAAGCAAATATCGTAATTGTGAACGAAACAGTGTAATTGAGCGTATTTAGATACAAGTGCGAATGTTAGGTTAGGTTGAGATATCAACCGTCGTAAAACCGCATTAAACAATGTCACTTAGTGAGATGTAGTGTTTTTCAACATTACAAGTCGGGAACTACGATATCTAATGTGAAAGCGCATGAAACCGTCGTAATGTTGTAGAAAGCAATGTAAAGCAGCGAGTAAAACGTTTTCTAACGATAGAAGTGCGAAGGTTATGTTAGGTTGAGTTATGTTAGTTTAAGCTACGTAGCGTCGTGAAACCACCAAAAACGACGTCATCTAACGAGATAGTGTTGTTTTATTGCGAGTACGAAACTGCGATAGGTAAAATGTTGTGAAGCACACAAAACGGCATGAACAAGCCAAATACTGCGTGTTCTACCGTTACAAGTGCGAAACTGCTATATTGTGATATTCTCGTTAAAGCGCATGCAAGCATCGTGAAACCTTGAAGAACAATGTCATTTAGCGAGATACAGCGTTCTGTACTGCAATAAGTTGGTGAAAAACTGTGAGGTTATGCAAATATCGTAATTGTGAACAAAACAGTGTAATAGAGCGTTTTTAGATACAAGTGCGAATGTTAGGTTAGGTTAAGATATGAACCGTCGTAAAACCGCATTAAACAATGTCAATTAGTGAGATGCAGTGTTTTCACCATTAAAAGTGGGGAACTGCGATATCTAATGTGAAAGCGCTTGCAACCGTCGTTAGGTTAGGTTAGGTTAGGTTAGGTTAGGTTAGGTTAGGTTAGGTCAGGTAAGGTTAGGTTACGTTAGAATAGGTTAGGTTAGGTTAGGTTTTGTTAGGTTAGGTTAAGTTAGGTTAGGTTAAGTTTGGTTAGGTTAGCTTAGGTTAGGTTACGTTGGGTTGGGTTGGGTTGGGTTAGGTTGGGTTAGGTTAGGTTAGGTTAGGTTAGGTTGGGTTAGGTTAGTTTAGGTTAGGTTAGGTTAGGTTAGGTTGGGTTGGGTTGGCTTAGGTTAGGTTAGAGTGGTAAGGTTAGGTTAGGTTAGGTTACGTTGGGTTAAGGTATGAACCGTCGTAAAACCGCATTAAACAATGTCACTTAGTGAGATGCAGTGTTTTTCACCATTACAAGTCGGGAGCTGCGATATCTAATGTGAAAGCGCTTGCAAACGTCGTTAGGTTAGGTTAGGTTAGGTTAGGTTAGGTTAGGTTACGTTAGGTTAGGTTTGGTTAGGTTAGGTTAGGTTAGGTTAGGTTATGTTAGGTTAGGTTGGGTTAGGTTAGGTTAGGTTACGTTAGGTTAAGGTATGAACCGTCATAAAACCGCAATAAACAATGTCACTTAGTGAGATGCAATGTTTTTCACCTTTACAAGTTGGGAACTGCGATATCTAATGTGAAAGCGCTTGAAACCGTCGTAATGTTGTAGAAAGCAATGTAAAGTATCGAGTAAAACGTTTTCTAACGATAGAAGTGCGAAGGTTATGTTAGGTTGAGTTATGTTAGTTTAAGCTAGGTAGCGTCGTGAAACCACCAAAAACGACGTCATCTAACGAGATAGTGTTGTTTTATTGCGAGTACGAAACTGCGATAGGTAAAATGTGAAAGCACACAAAACGGCATGAACAAGCCAAATACTGCGTGTTGTACCGTTACAAGTGCGAAACTGCTATGTTGTGACATTCTCGTTAAAGCGCATGCAAGCATCGTGAAACCTTAAAGAACAATGTCATTTAGCGAGATACAGCGTTCTGTACTGCAATAAGTTGGTGAAAAACTGTGAGGTTATGCAAATATCGTAATTGTGAACAAAACAGTGTAATGGAGCGTTTTTAGATACAAGTGCGAATGTTAGGTTAGGTTAAGATATGAACCGTCGTAAAACCGCATTAAACAATGTCAATTAGTGAGATGCAGTGTTTTTCACCATTAAAAGTGGGGAACTGCGATATCTAATGTGAAAGCGCTTGCAACCGTCGTTAGGTTAGGTTAGGTTAGGTTAGGTTAGGTTAGATTAGGTTAGGTTGGGTTGAGTTGGGTTAGGTTAGGTTAGGTTAGGTTAGGTTGGGTTAGGTTAGGTTAGGTTAGGTTAAGTTACGTTAGGATATGTTAGGTTAGGTTAGGTTACGTTAGGTTAGGTTAGGTCAGGTAAGGTTAGGTTACGTTAGAATAGGTTAGGTTAGGTTAGGTTACGTTAGGTTAGGTTAAGTTAGGTTAGGTTAGGTTTGGTTAGGTTAGGTTAGGTTAGCTTAGGTTAGGTTAGGTTGGGTTGGGTTGGGTTAGGTTGAGTTAGGTTAGGTTAGGTTAGGTTAGGTTGGGTTAGGTTAGTTTAGGTTAGGTTAGGTTAGGTTAGGTTGGGTTGATTAGGTTAGGTTAGGTTAGGTAAGGTTAGGTTAGGTTAGGTTAGGTTACGTTAGGTTAAGGTATGAACCGTCGTAAAACCGCATTAAACAATGTCACTTAGTGAGATGCAGTGTTTTTCACCTTTACAAGTTGGGAACTGTGATATCTAATGTGAAAGCGCTTGAAACCGTCGTAATGTTCTAGAAAGCAATGTAAAGTAGCGAGTAAAACGTTTTCTAACGATAGAAGTGCGAAGGTTATGTTAGGTTGAGTTATGTTAGTTTAAGCTAGGTAGCGTCGTGAAACTACCAAAAACGACGTCATCTAACGAGATAGTGTTGTTTTATTGCGAGTATTAAACTGCGATAGGTGAAATGTTGTGAAAGCACACAAAACGGCATGAACAAGCCAAATACTGCGTGTTCTACCGTTACAAGTGCAAAACTGCTATATTGTGATATTCTCGTTAAAGCGCATGCAAGCATCGTGAAACCTTAAAGAACAATGTCAATTAGCGAGATACAGCGTTCTGTACTGTAATAAGTTGGTGAGAAACTGTGAGGTCAAGCAAATATCGTAATTGTGAACGAAACAGTGTAATAGAGCGTTTTTCAATACAAGTACGAATATTAGGTTAGGTTAAGATATGAACCGTCGTAAAACCGCATTAAACAATGTCACTTAGTGAGATGCAGTGTTTTTCACCATCACAAGTCGGGAACTGCGATATCTAATGTGAAAGCGCTTGCAAACGTCGTTATGTTAGGTTAGGTTAGGTTACGTTAGGTTAGGTTTGGTTAGGTTAGGTTAGGTTAGGTTATGTTAGGTTAGGTTGGGTTAGGTTAGATTAGGTTAGGTTAAGATATGAACCGCGCTAAAACCGCATTAAACAATGTCACTTAGTGAGATGCAGTGTTTTTCACCTTTACAAGTTGAGAACTGCGATATCTAATGTGAAAGCGCTTGAAACCGTCGTAATGTTGTAGAAAGCAATGTAAAGTAGCGAGTAAAACGTTTTCTAACGATAGAAGTGCGAAGGTTATGTTAGGTTGAGTTATGTGAGTTTAAGCTAGGTAGCGTCGTGAAACCACCAAAAACGACGTCATTTAACGAGATAGTGTTGTTTTATTGCGAGTACGAAACTGCGATAGGTAAAATGTTGTGAAAGCACACAAAACGGCATGAACAAGCCAAATACTGCGTGTTGTACCGTTACAAGTGCGAAACTGCTGTTGTGACATTCTCGGTAAAGCGCATGCAAGTATCGTGAAACCTTAAAGAACGATGTCATTTAGCGAGATACAGCGTTCTGTACTGTAATAAGTTGGTGAGAAACTGTGAGGTCAAGCAAATATCGTAATTGTGAACGAAACAGTGTAATTGAGCGTCTTTAGATACAAGTGCGAATGTTAGGTTAGGTTCACATATCAACCGTCGTAAAACCGCATTAAACAATGTCACTTAGTGAGATGTAGTGTTTTTCAACATTACAAGTCGGGAACTACGATATCTAATGTGAAAGCGCATGAAACCGTCGTAATCTTGTAGAAAACATTGTAAAGTTGCGAGTAAAACGTTTTCTAACGATAGAAGTGCGAAGGTTAGGTTAGGTTGGGTTAGTTTAAGCTAGGTAGCGTCGTGAAACTACCAAAAACGACGTCATCTAACGAGATAGTGTTGTTTTATTGCGAGTATTAAACTGCGATAGGTGAAATGTTGTGAAAGCACACAAAACGGCATGAACAAGCCAAATACTGCGTGTTCTACCGTTACAAGTGCGAAACTGCTATATTGTGATATTCTCGTTAAAGCGCATGCAAGCATCGTGAAACCTTAAAGAACAATGTCATTTAGCGAGATACAGCGTTCTGTACTGCAATAGGTTGGTGAAAAACTGTGAGGTTATGCAAATACCGTAATTGTGAACGAAACAGTGTAATAGAGCGTTTTTCAATACAAGTACGAATGTTAGGTTAGGTTAAGATATGAACCGTCGTAAAACCGCATTAAACAATGTCACTTAGTGAGATGCAGTGTTTTTCACCACTACAAGTCGGGAACTGCGATATCTAATGTGAAAGCGCTTGCAAACGTCGTTAGGTTAGGTTAGGTTAGGTTAGGTTAGGTTACGTTAGGTTAGGTTTGGTTAGGTTAGGTTAGGTTAGGTTGGGTATGTTAGGTTAGGTTGGGTTAGGTTAGGTTAGGTTACGTTAGGTTAGGTTACGTTAGGTTAAGGTATGAACCGTCGTAAAACCGCATTAAACAATGTCACTTAGTGAGATGCAGTGTTTTTCACCTTTACAAGTTGGGAACTGCGATATCTAATGTGAAAGCGCTTAAAACCGTCGTAAAGTTGTAGAAAGCAATGTAAAGTAGCGAGTAAAACGTTTTCTAACGATAGAAGTGCGAAGGTTATGTTAGGTTGAGTTATGTTTAAGCTAGGTAGCGTCGTGAAACCACCAAAAACGACGTCATCTAACGAGATATTGTTGTTTTATTGCGAGTACGAAACTGCGATAGGTAAAATGTTGTGAAAGCACACAAAACGGCATGAACAAGCCAAATACTGCGTGTTGTACCGTTACAAGTGCGAAACTGCTATGTTGTGACATTCTCGGTAAAGCGCATCCAAGTATCGTGAAACCTTAAAGAAGGATGTCATTTAGCGAGATACAGCGTTCTGTACTGTAATAAGTTGGTGAGAAACTGTGAGGTCAAGCAAATATCGTAATTGTGAACGAAACAGTGTAATTGAGCGTCTTTATATACAAGTGCGAATGTTAGGTTAGGTTGACATATCAACCGTCGTAAAACCGCATTAAACAATGTCACTTAGTGAGATGTAGTGTTTTTCAACAGTACAAGTCGGGAACTACGATATCTAATGTGAAAGTGCATGAAACCGTCGTTAGGTTAGGTTAGGTTAGGTTAGGTTAGGTTAGGTTAGGTTAGGTTACGTTAGGTTAGGTTAGGTTAGATTTGGTTAGGTTAGGTTAGGTTAGGTTAGGGATGTTAGGTAAGGTTTGGTTAGGTTAGGTTAGGTTAGGTTAGGTTGGGTTAGGTAAGGTTAGGTTAGGTTAAGATATGAACCGCGCTAAAACCGCATTAAACAATGTCACTTAGTGAGATGCTGTGTTTTTCACCATTACAAGTCGGGAACTGCGATTTCTAATGTGAAAGCGCACAAAACCGTCGTAATCTTGTAGAAAACATTGTAAAGTAGCGAATAAAACGTTTTCTAACGATAGAAGTGCGAAGGTTCGGTTAGTTTGAGCTAGGTAGCGTCGTGAAACCACCAAAAACAACGTCATCTAACGAGATAGTGTTCTTTTATTGCGAGTACGAAACTGCGATAGGTGAAATGTTGTGAAAGCACACAAAACGGCATGAACAAGCCAAATACTGCGTGTTGTACCGTTACAAGTGCGAAACTGCTATGTTGTGATATTCTCGTTAAAGCGCATGCAAGCATCGTGAAACCTTAAAGAACGATGTCATTTAGCGAGATACAGCGTTCTGTACTGCAATAAGTTGGTGAAAAACTGTGAGGTTATGCAAATATCCTAATTGTGAACGAAACAGTGTAATAGATCGTTTTTTAATACAAGTGCGAATGTTAGGTTAGGTTAAGATATGAACCGTCGTAAAACCGCATTAAACAATGTCACTTAGTGAGGTGCAGTGTTTTTCACCATTACAAGTCGGGAACTGCGATATCTAATGTGAAAGCGCTTGCAAACGTCGTTAGGTTAGGTTAGGTTAGGTTAGGTTAGGTTACGTTAGGTTAGGTTAGGTTAGGTTAGGTTTGGTTAGGTTAGGTTAGGTTAGGGATGTTAGGTAAGGTTTCGTTAGGTTAGGTTAGGTTAGGTTAGGTTGGGTTAGGTAAGGTTAGGTTAGGTTAAGATATGAACCGCGCTAAAACCGCATTAAACAATGTCACTTAGTGAGATGCTGTGTTTTTCACCATTACAAGTCGGGAACTGCGATTTCTAATGTGAAAGCGCATAAAACCGTCGTAATCTTGTAGAAAACATTGTAAAGTAGCGAATAAAACGTTTTCTAACGACAGAAGTGCGAAGGTTCGGTTAGTTTGAGCTAGGTAGCGTCGTGAAACCACCAAAAACGATGTCATCTAACGAGATAGTGTTGTTTTATAGCGAGTACGAAACTGCGATAGGTGAAATATTGGAAAAGCACACAAAATGGCATGAACTAGCCAGATACTGCGTCTTGTGCCGTTACAAGTGCGAAACTGCTTTATTGTGATATTCTCGTTAAAGCGCATGCAAGTATCGTGAAACCTTAAAGAACGATGTCATTTAGCGAGATACAGCGTTCTGTACTGTAATAAGTTGGTGAGAAACTGTGAGGTCAAGCAAATATCGTAATTGTGAACGAAACAGTGTAATTGAGCGTATTTAGATACAAGTGCGAATGTTAGGTTAGGTTGAGATATCAACCGTCGTAAAACCGCATTAAACAATGTCACTTAGTGAGATGTAGTGTTTTTCAACATTACAAGTCGGGAACTACGATATCTAATGTGAAAGCGCATGAAACCGTCGTAATGATGTAGAAAGCAATGTAAAGCAGCGAGTAAAACGTTTTATAACGATAGAAGTGCGAAGGTTATGTTAGGTTGAGTTATGTTAGTTTAAGCTACGTAGCGTCGTGAAACCACCAAAAACGACGTCATCTAACGAGATAGTGTTGTTTTATTGCGAGTACGAAACTGCGATAGGTAAAATGTTGTGAAACCACACAAAACGGCATGAACAAGCCAAATACTGCGTGTTCTACCGTTACAAGTGCGAAACTGCTATATTGTGATATTCTCGTTAAAGCGCATGCAAGCATCGTGAAACCTTAAAGAACAATGTCATTTAGCGAGATAGAGCGTTCTGTACTGCAATAAGTTGGTGAAAAACTGTGAGGTTATGCAAATATCGTAATTGTGAACGAAACAGTGTAATAGAGCGTCTTTAGATACAAGTACGAATGTTAGGTTAGGTTAAGATATGAACCGTCGTAAAACCGCATTAAACAATGTCAATTAGTGAGATGCAGTGTTTTCACCATTAAAAGTGGGGAACTGCGATATCTAATGTGAAAGCGCTTGCAACCGTCGTTAGGTTAGGTTAGGTTAGGTTAGGTTAGGTTAGGTTTGGTTAGGTTAGGTTAGGTTAGGTTAGATTAGGTTAGGTTGGGTTGAGTTGGGTTAGGTTAGGTTAGGTTAGGTTAGGTTTGGTTAGGTTAGGTTAGGTTAGCTTAGGTTAGGTTAGGTTGGGTTGGGTTGGGTTGGGTTAGGTTGGGTTAGGTTAGGTTAGGTTAGGTTAGGTTGGGTTAGGTTAGTTTAGGTTAGGTTAGGTTGGGTTGGGTTGGGTTAGGTTAGGTTAGGTTAGGTAAGGTTAGGTTAGGTTAGGTTAGGTTACGTTAGGTTAAGGTATGAACCGTCGTAAAACCGCATTAAACAATGTCACTTAGTGAGATGCTGTGTTTTTCACCATTACAAGTCGGGAACTGCGATATCTAATGGGAAAGCGCATGAAACCGTCGTAATCTTGTAGAAAACATTGTAAAGTAGCGAATAAAACGTTTTCTAACGATAGAAGTGCGAAGGTTCGGTTAGCTAGGTAGCGTCGTGAAACCACCAAAAACGATGTCATCTAGCGAGATAGTGTTGTTTTATTGCGAGTACGAAACTGCGATAGGTGAAATATTGGGAAAGCACACAAAATGGCATGAACTAGCCAGATACTGCGTCTTGTGCCGTTACAAGTGCGAAACTGCTTTATTGTGATATTCTCGTTAAAGCGCATGCAAGTATCGTGAAACCTAAAGAACGATGTCATTTAGCGAGATACGGTGTTCTGTACTGTAATAAGTTGGTGAGAAACTGTGAGGTCAAGCAAATATCGTAATTGTGAACGAAACAGTGTAATTGAGCGTCTTTAGATACAAGTGCGAATGTTAGGTTAGGTTGATATATCAACTGTCGTAAAACCGCATTAAACAATGTCACTTAGTGAGATGTAGTGTTTTTCAACATTACAAGTCGGGAACTACGATATCTAATGTGAAAGCGCATGAAACCGTCGTAATCTTGTAGAAAACATTGTAAAGTTGCGAGTAAAACGTTTTCTAACGATAGAAGTGCGAAGGTTAGGTTAGGTTAGGTTAGTTTAAGCTGGGTAGCGTCGTGAAACTACCAAAAACGACGTCATCTAACGAGATAGTGTTGTTTTATAGCGAGTATTAAACTGCGATAGGTGAAATGTTGTGAAAGCACACAAAACGGCATGAACAAGCCAATCACTGCGTGTTCTACCGTTACAAGTGCGAAACTGCTATATTGTGATATTCTCGTTAAAGCGCATGCAAGCATCGTAAAACCTTAAAGAACAATGTCATTTAGCGAGATACAGCGTTCTGTACTGCAATAAGTTGGTGAAAAACTGTGAGGTTATGCAAATATCGTAATTGTGAACGAAACAGTGTAATAGAGCGTCTTTAGATACAAGTACGAATGTTAGGTTAGGTTAAGATATGAACCGTCGTAAAACCGCATTATACAATGTCAATTAGTGAGATGCAGTGTTTTTCACCATTAAAAGTGGGGAACTGCGACATCTAATGTGAAAGCGCTTGCAACCGTCGTTAGGTTAGGTTAGGTTAGGTTAGGTTAGGTTTGGTTAGGTTAGGTTAGGTTAGGTTAGATTAGGTTAGGTTGGGTTGAGTTGGGTTAGGTTAGGTTAGGTTAGGTTAGGTTGGGTTAGGTTAGGTTAGGTTAGGTTACGTTAGGTTAGGTTAGGTTACGTTAGGTTAGGTTAGGTTAGGTTACGTTAGGTTAGGTTAGGTTAGGTAAGGATAATTTGGTTAGGTTAGGTAAGGTTAGGTTAGGTTAGGTTAGGTTGGGTTGGGTGTTGGGTTGGGTTCGGTTGGGTTAGGTTGGGTTAGGTTAGGTTAGGTTACGTTAGGTTAGGTTAGGTTAGGTTAGGTTAGGTTATGTTAGGTTAGGTTAGGTTACGTTAGTTTAGGTTAGGTCAGGTAAGGTTAGGTTACGTTAGAATAGGTTAGGTTAGGTTAGGTTACGTTAGGTTAGGTTAAGTTAGGTTAGGTTAGGTTTGGTTAGGTTAGGTTAGGTTAGCTTAGGTTAGGTTAGGTTGGGTTGGGTTGGGTTAGGTTGGGTTAGGTTAGGTTAGGTTAGGTTAGGTTGGGTTAGGTTAGTTTAGGTTAGCTTAGGTTAGGTTAGGTTGGGTTGGGTTGGCTTAGGTTAGGTTAGGGTGGTAAGGTTAGGTTAGGTTAGGTTAGGTTACGTTAGGTTAAGGTATGAACCGTCGTAAAACCGCATTAAACAATCTCACTTAGTGAGATGCAGTGTTTTTCACCATTACAAGTCGGGAGCTGCGATATCTAATGTGAAAGCGCTTGCAAACGTCGTTAGGTTAGGTTAGGTTAGGTTAGGTTACGTTAGGTTAGGTTTGGTTAGGTTAGGTTAGGTTAGGTTAGGTTATGTTAGGTTAGGTTAGGTTATGTTAGGTTAGGTTAAGTTAGGTTAGGTTAGGTCAGGTAAGGTTAGGTTACGTTAGAATAGGTTAGGTTAGGTTAGGTTACGTTAGGTTAGGTTAAGTTAGGTTAGGTTAGGTTTGGTTAGGTTAGGTTAGGTTAGCTTAGGTTAGGTTAGGTTGGGGTGGGTTGGGTTAGGTTGGGTTAGGTTAGGTTAGGTTAGGTTGGGTTAGGTTAGTTTAGGTTAGGTTAGGTTAGGTTAGGTTGGGTTGGGTTGGCTTAGGTTAGGTTAGGGTGGTAAGGTTAGGTTAGGTTAGGTTAGGTTACGTTAGGTTAAGGTATGAACCGTCGTAAAACCGCAATAAACAATGTCACTTAGTGAGATGCAATGTTTTTCACCTTTACAAGTTGGGAACTGCGATATCTAATGTGAAAGCGCTTGAAAGCGTCGTAATGTTGTAGAAAGCAATGTAAAGTATCGAGTAAAACGTTTTCTAACGATAGAAATGCGAAGGTTATGTTAGGTTGAGTTATGTTAGTTTAAGCTAGGTAGCGTCGTGAAACCACCAAAAACGACGTCATCTAACGAGATAGTGTTGTTTTATTGCGAGTACGAAACTGCGATAGGTGAAATGTTGTGAAAGCACACAAAACGGCATGAACAAGCCAAATACTGCGTGTTGTACCGTTACAAGTGCGAAACTGCTATGTTGTGACATTCTCGGTAAAGCGCATGCAAGTATCGTGAAACCTTAAAGAACGATGTCATTTAGCGAGATACAGCGTTCTGTACTGTAATAAGTTGGTTAGAAACTGTGAGTTCAAGCAAATATCGTAATTGTGAACGAAACAGTGTAATTGAGCGTCTTTAGATACAAGTGCGAATGTTAGGTTAGGTTGACATATCAACCGTCGTAAAACCGCATTAAACAATGTCACTAAGTGAGATGTAGTGTTTTTCAACATTACAAGTCGGGAACTACGATATCTAATGTGAAAGCGCATGAAACCGTCGTAATTTTGTAGAAAACATTGTAAAGTTGCGAGTAAAACGTTTTCTAACGATAGAAGTGCGAAGGTTAGGTTAGGTTAGTTTAAGCTAGGTAGCGTCGTGAAACTACCAAAAACGACGTCATCTAACGAGATAGTGTTGTTTTATTGCGAGTACGAAACTGCGATAGGTGAAATGTTGTGAAAGCACACAAAACGGCATGAACAAGCCAAATACTGCGTGTTGTACCGTTACAAGTGCGAAACTGCTATGTTGTGATATTCTCGTTGAAGCGCATGCAAGCATCGTGAAACCTTAAAGAACGATGTCATTTAGCGAGATACAGCGTTCTGTACTGCAATAAGTTGGTGAAAAACTGTGAGGTTATGCAAATATCCTAATTGTGAACGAAACAGTGTAATAGAGCGTTTTTTAATACAAGTGCGAATGTTAGGTTAGGTTAAGATATGAACCGTCGTAAAACCGCATTAAACAATGTCACTTAGTGAGATGCAGTGTTTTTCACCATTACAAGTCGGGAACTGCGATATCTAATGTGAAAGCGCTTGCAAACGTCGTTAGGTTAGGTTAGGTTAGGTTAGGTTAGGTTAGGTTAGGTTACGTTAGGTTAGGTTAGGTTAGGTTTGGTTAGGTTAGGTTAGGTTAGGTTAGGTTAGGGTATGTTAGGTAAGGTTTGGTTAGGTTAGGTTAGGTTAGGTTAGGTTGGGTTAGGTAAGGTTAGGTTAGGTTAAGATATGAACCGCGCTAAAACCGCATTAAACATTGTCACTTAGTGAGATGCTGTGTTTTTCACCATTACAAGTCGGGAACTGCGATATCTAATGTGAAAGCGCATGAAACCGTCGTAATCTTGTAGAAAACATTGTAAAGTAGAGAATAAAACGTTTTCTAACGATAGAAGTGCGAAGGTTCGGTTAGTTTGAGCTAGGTAGCGTCGTGAAACCACCAAGAACGATGTCATCTAACGAGATAGTGTTGTTTTATTGCGAGTACGAAACTGCGATAGGTGAAATATTAAGAAAGCACACAAAATGGCATGAACTAGCCAGATACTGCGTCTTGTGCCGTTACAAGTGCGAAACTGCTTTGATGTGATATTGTCGTTAAAGCGCATGCAAGTATCTTGAAGCCATAAGAAAGATGTCATTTAGCGAGATACAGCGTTCTGTACTGTAATAAGTTGGTGAGAAACTGTGAGGTCAAGCAAATATCGTAATTGTGAACGAAACAGTGTAATTGAGCGTATTTAGATACAAGTGCGAATGTTAGGTTAGGTTGAGATATCAACCGTCGTAAAACCGCATTAAACAATGTCACTTAGTGAGATGTAGTGTTTTTCAACATTACAAGTTGGGAACTACGATATCTAATGTGAAAGCGCATGAAACCGCCGTAATCTTGTAGAAAACATTGTAAAGTTGCGAGTAAAACGTTTTCTAACGATAGAAGTGCGAAGGTTAGCTTGAGTTATGTTAGTTTAAGCTATGTAGCGTCGTGAGACCACCAAAAAGGACGTCATCTAACGAGATAGTGTTGTTTTATTGCATGTACGTAACTGCAATAGGTGAAATGTGAAAGTACACAAAACGGCTTGAACAAGCCAGATACTGCGTGTTGTACCGTTACAAGTGCGAAACTGCTATAATGTGATATTCTTGTTAAAGCGCATGCAAGCATCGTGAAACCTTAAAGAACGATGTCCTTTAGCGAGATACAGCGTTCTGTACTGCAATAAGTTGGTGAAAAACTGTGAGGTTATGCAAATATCGTAATTGTGAACGAAACAGTGTAATAGAGCGTTTTTCAATACAAGTACGAATGTTAGGTTAGGTTAAGATATGAACCGTCGTAAAACCGCATTAAACAATGTCACTTAGTGAGATGCAGTGTTTTTCACCATTAAAGTCGGGAACTGCGATATCTAATGTGAAAGCTCTTGCAAACGTCGTTAGGTTAGGTTAGGTTAGGTTAGGTTAGGTTAGATTAGGTTAGGTTGGGTTGAGTTGAGTTAGGTTAGGTTAGGTTAGGTTAGGTTGGGTTAGGTTAGGTTAGGTTAGGTTAGGTTACGTTAGGTTATGTTAGGTTAGGTTAGGTTACGTTAGGTTAGGTTAGGTCAGGTAAGGTTAGGTTACGTTAGAATAGGTTAGGTTAGGTTAGGTTACGTTAGGTTAGGTCAAGTTAGGTTAGGTTAGGTTTGGTTAGGTTAGGTTAGGTTAGCTTAGGTTAGGTTAGGTTGGGTTGGGTTGGGTTAGGTTGGGTTAGGTTAGGTTAGGTTAGGTTATGTTAGGTTGGGTTGGGTTGATTAGGTTAGGTTAGGTTAGGTTAGGTAAGGTTAGGTTAGGTTAGGTTAGGTTACGTTAGGTTAAGGTATGAACCGTCGTAAAACCGCATTAAACAATGTCACTTAGTGAGATGCAGTGTTTTTCACCTTTACAAGTTGGGAACTGTGATATCTAATGTGAAAGCGCTTGAAACCGTCGTAATGTTGTAGAAAGCAATGTAAAGTAGCGAGTAAAAGGTTTTCTAACGATAGAAGTGCGAAGGTTATGTTAGGTTGAGTTATGTTAGTTTAAGCTAGGTAGCGTCGTGAAACTACCAAAAACAACGTCATCTAACGAGATAGTGTTGTTTTATTGCGAGTACGAAACTGCGATAGGTGAAATGTTGTGAAAGCACACAAAACGGCATGAACAAGCCAAATACTGCGTGTGTTACCGTTACAAGTGCGAAACTACTATGTTGTGATATTCTCGTTGAAGCGCATGCAAGCATCGTGAAACCTTAAAGAACGATGTCATTTAGCGAGATACAGCGTTCTGTACTGCAATAAGTTGGTGAAAAACTGTGAGGTTATGCAAATATCCTAATTGTGAACGAAACAGTGTAATAGAGCGTTTTTTAATACAAGTGCGAATGTTAGGTTAGGTTAAGATATGAACCGTCGTAAAACCGCATTAAACAATGTCACTTAGTGAGATGCAGTGTTTTTCACCATTACAAGTCGGGAACTGCGATATCTAATGTGAAAGCGCTTGCAAACGTCGTTAGGTTAGGTTAGGTTAGATTAGGTTAGGTTACGTTAGGTTAGGTTAGGTTAGGTTTGGTTAGGTTAGGTTAGGTTAGGTTAGGTTAGGGTATGTTAGGTAAGGTTTGGTTAGGTTAGGTTAGGTTGGGTTAGGTAAGGTTAGGTTAGGTTAAGATATGAACCGCGCTAAAACCGCATTAAACATTGTCACTTAGTGAGATGCTGTGTTTTTCACCATTACAAGTCGGGAACTGCGATATCTAATGTGAAAGCGCATGAAACCGTCGTAATCTTGTAGAAAACATTCTAAAGTAGCGAATAAAACGTTTTCTAACGATAGAAGTGCGAAGGTTCGGTTAGTTTGAGCTAGGTAGCGTCGTGAAACCACCAAGAACGATGTCATCTAACGAGATAGTGTTGTTTTATTGCGAGTACGAAACTGCGATAGGTGAAATATTGGGAAAGCACACAAAATGGCATGAACTAGCCAGATACTGCGTCTTGTGCCGTTACAAGTGCGAAACTGCTTTATTGTGATATTGTCGTTAAAGCGCATGCAAGTATCTTGAAACCTTAAAGAACGATGTCATTTAGCGAGATACAGCGTTCTGTACTGTAATAAGTTGGTGAGAAACTGTGAGGTCAAGCAAATATCGTAATTGTGAACGAAACAGTGTAATTGAGCGTATTTAGATACAAGTGCGAATGTTAGGTTAGGTTGAGATATCAACCGTCGTAAAACCGCATTAAACAATGTCACTTAGTGAGATGTAGTGTTTTTCAACGTTACAAGTTGGGAACTACGATATCTAATGTGAAAGCGCATGAAACCGTCGTAATCTTGTAGAAAACATTGTAAAGTTGCGAGTAAAACGTTTTCTAACGATAGAAGTGCGAAGGTTAGCTTGAGTTATGTTAGTTTAAGCTATGTAGCGTCGTGAGACCACCAAAAAGGACGTCATCTAACGAGATAGTGTTGTTTTATTGCATGTACGTAACTGCAATAGGTGAAATGTGAAAGTACACAAAACGGCTTGAACAAGCCAGATACTGCGTGTTGTACCTTTACAAGTGCGAAACTGCTATAATGTGACATTCTTGTTAAAGCGCATGCAAGCATCGTGAAACCTTAAAGAACGATGTCCTTTAGCGAGATACAGCGTTCTGTACTGCAATAGGTTGGTGAAAAACTGTGAGGTTATGCAAATATCGTAATTGTGAACGAAACAGTGTAATAGAGCGTTTTTCAATACAAGTACGAATGTTAGGTTAGGTTAAGATATGAACCGTCGTAAAACCGCATTAAACAATGTCACTTAGTGAGATGCAGTGTTTTTCACCATTAAAGTCGGGAACTGCGATATCTAATGTGAAAGCTCTTGCAAACGTCGTTAGGTTAGGTTAGGTTAGGTTAGGTTAGGTTACGTTAGGTTAGGATTGGTTAGGTTAGGTTAGGTTAGGTTATGTTAGGTTAGGTTGGGTTAGGTTAGGTTAGGTTAGGTTAGGTTAAGATATGAACCGCGCTAAAACCGCATTAAACAATGTCACTTAGTGAGATGCAGTGTTTTTCACCTTTACAAGTTGGGACCTGCGATATCTAATGTGAAAGCGCTTGAAACCGTCGTAATGTTGTAGAAAGCAATGTAAAGTAGCGAGTAAAACGTTTTCTCACGATAGAAGTGCGAAGGTTATGTTAGGTAGAGTTATGTTAGTTTAAGCTAGGTAGCGTCGTGAAACCACCAAAAACGACGTCATCTAACGAGATAGTGTTGTTTTATTGCGAGTACGAAACTGCGATAGGTAAACTGTTGTGAAAGCACACAAAACGGCATGAACAAGCCAAATACTGCGTGTTGTACCGTTACAAGTGCGAAACTGCTATGTTGTGACATTCTCGGTAAAGCGCATGCAAGTGTCGTGAAACCTTAAAGAACGA
Source organism: Rhipicephalus microplus (assembly GCF_043290135.1). Taxonomy (NCBI): domain Eukaryota; kingdom Metazoa; phylum Arthropoda; class Arachnida; order Ixodida; family Ixodidae; genus Rhipicephalus; species Rhipicephalus microplus. Next base: position 366,125 of record NW_027464633.1, read on the forward strand.
TGTCATTTAGCGAGATACAGCGTTCTGTACTGTAATAAGTTGGTGAGAAACTGTGAGGTCAAGCAAATATCGTAATTGTGAACGAAACAGTGTAATTGAGCGTCTTTAGATACAAGTGCGAATGTTAGGTTAGGTTGACATATCAACCATCGTAAAACCGCATTAAACAATGTCACTTAGTGAGATGTAGTCTTTTTCAACATTACAAGTCGGGAACTACGATATCTAATGTGAAAGCGCATGAAACCGTCGTAATCTTGTAGAAAACATTGTAAAGTTGCGAGTAAAACGTTTTCTAACGATAGAAGTGCGAAGGTTAGCTTGAGTTATGTTAGTTTAAGCTATGTAGCGTCGTGAGACCACCAAAAAGGACGTCATCTAACGAGATAGTGTTGTTTTATTGCATGTACGAAACTGCAATAGGTGAAATGTTGTGAAAGTACACAAAACGGCTTGAACAAGCCAGATACTGCGTGTTGTACCGTTACAAGTGCGAAACTGCTATGTTGTGACATTCTCGGTAAAGCGCATGCAAGTATCGTGAAACCTTAAAGAACGATGTCATTTAGCGAGATACAGCGTTCTGTACTGTAATAAGTTGGTGAGAAACTGTGAGGTCAAGCAAATATCGTAATTGTGAACGAAACAGTGCAATTGAGCGTCATTAGATACAAGTGCGAATGTTAGGTTAGGTTGACATATCAACCGTCGTAAAACCGCATTAAACAATGTCACTTAGTGAGATGTAGTGTTTTTCAACATTACAAGTCGGGAACTACGATATCTAATGTGAAAGCGCATAAAACCGTCGTAATTTTGTAGAAAACATTGTAAAGTTGCGAGTAAAACGTTTTCTAACGATAGAAGTGCGAAGGTTAGGTTAGGTTAGGTTAGTTTAAGCTAGGTAGCGTCGTGAAACTACCAAAAACGACGTCATCTAACGAGATAGTGTTGTTTTATAGCGAGTATTAAACTGCGATAGGTGAAATGTTGTGAAAGCACACAAAACGGCATGAACAAGCCAAATACTGCATGTTCTACCGTTACAAGTGCGAAACTGCTATATTGTGATATTCTCGTTAAAGCGCATGCAAGCATCGTGAAACCTTAAAGAACAATGTCATTTAGCGAGATACAGCGTTCTGTACTGCAATAAGTTGGTGAAAAACTGTGAGGTTATGCAAATATCGTAATTGTGAACAAAACAGTGTAATGGAGCGTTTTTAGATACAAGTGCGAATGTTAGGTTAGGTTAAGATATGAACCATCGTAAAACCGCATTAAACAATGTCAATTAGTGAGATGCAGTGTTTTTCACCATTAAAAGTGGGGAACTGCGATATCTAATGTGAAAGCGCTTGCAACCGTCGTTAGGTTAGGTTAGGTTAGGTTAGGTTAGGTTTCGTTAGGTTAGGTTAGGTTAGGTTAGGTTAGATTAGGTTAGGTTGGGTTGAGTTGGGTTAGGTTAGGTTAGGTTAGGTTGGGTTAGGTTAGGTTAGGTTAGGTTAGGGTACGTTAGGTTATGTTAGGTTAGGTTAGGTTACGTTAGGTTAGGTTAGGTCAGGTAAGGTTAGGTTACGTTAGAATAGGTTAGGTTAGGTTAGGTTACGTTAGGTTAGGTTAAGTTAGGTTAGGTTAGGTTTGGTTAGGTTAGGTTAGGTTAGCTTAGGTTAGGTTAGGTTGGGTTGGGTTGGGTTAGGTTGGGTTAGGTTAGGTTAGGTTAGGTTAGGTTGGGTTAGGTTAGTTTAGGTTAGGTTAGGTTAGGTTGGGTTGGGTTGATTAGGTTAGGTTAGGTTAGGTTAGGTTAGGTAAGGTTAGGTTAGGTTAGGTTAGGTTACGTTAGGTTAAGGTATGAACCGTCGTAAAACCGCATTAAACAATGTCACTTAGTGAGATGCAGTGTTTTTCACCTTTACAAGTTGGGAACTGTGATATCTAATGTGAAAGCGCTTGAAACCGTCGTAATGTTGTAGAAAGCAATGTAAAGTAGCGAGTAAATCGTTTTCTAACGATAGAAGTGCGAAGGTTATGTTAGGTTGAGTTATGTTAGTTTAAGCTAGGTAGCGTCGTGAAACTACCAAAAACGACGTCATCTAACGAGATAGTGTTGTTTTATTGCGAGTATTAAACTGCGATAGGTGAAATGTTGTGAAAGCACACAAAACGGCATGAACAAGCCAAATACTGCGTGTTCTACCGTTACAAGTGCGAAACTGCTATATTGTGATATTCTCGTTAAAGCGCATGCAAGCATCGTGAAACCTTAAAGAACAATGTCAATTAGCGAGATACAGCGTTCTGTACTGTAATAAGTTGGTGAGAAACTGTGAGGTCAAGCAAATATCGTAATTGTGAACGAAACAGTGTAATAGAGCGTTTTTCAATACAAGTACGAATGTTAGGTTAGGTTAAGATATGAACCGTCGTAAAACCGCATTAAACAATGTCACTTAGTGAGATGCAGTGTTTTTCACCATCACAAGTCGGGAACTGCGATATCTAATGTGAAAGCGCTTGCAAACGTCGTTATGTTAGGATAGGTTAGGTTAGGTTAGGTTACGTTAGGTTAGGTTTGGTTAGGTTAGGTTAGGTTAGGTTATGTTAGGTTAGGTTGGGTTAGGTTAGGTTAGGTTAGGTTAAGATATGAACCGCGCTAAAACCGCATTAAACAATGTCACTTAGTGAGATGCAGTGTTTTTCACCTTTACAAGTTGAGAACTGCGATATCTAATGTGAAAGCGCTTGAAACCGTCGTAATGTTGTAGAAAGCAATGTAAAGTAGCAAGTAAAACGTTTTCTAACGATAGAAGTGCGAAGGTTATGTTAGGTTGAGTTATGTTAGTTTAAGCTAGGTAGCGTCGTGAAACCACCAAAAACGACGTCATTTAACGAGATAGTGTTGTTTTATTGCGAGTACGAAACTGCGATAGGTAAAATGTTGTGAAAGCACACAAAACGGCATGAACAAGCCAAATACTGCGTGTTGTACCGTTACAAGTGCGAAAGTGCTATGTTGTGACATTCTCGGTAAAGCGCATGCAAGTATCGTGAAACCTTAAAGAACGATGTCATTTAGCGAGATACAGCGTTCTGTACTGTAATAAGTTGGTGAGAAACTGTGAGGTCAAGCAAATATCGTAATTGTGAACGAAACAGTGTAATTGAGCGTCTTTAGATACAAGTGCGAATGTTAGGTTAGGTTCACATATCAACCGTCGTAAAACCACATTAAACAATGTCACTTAGTGAGATGTAGTGTTTTTCAACATTACAAGTCGGGAACTACGATATCTAATGTGAAAGCGCATGAAACCGTCGTAATCTTGTAGAAAACATTGTAAAGTTGCGAGTAAAACGTTTTCTAACGATAGAAGTGCGAAGGTTAGGTTAGGTTGGGTTAGTTTAAGCTAGGTAGCGTCGTGAAACTACCAAAAACGACGTCATCTAACGAGATAGTGTTGTTTTATTGCGAGTATTAAACTGCGATAGGTGAAATGTTGTGAAAGCACACAAAACGGCATGAACAAGCCAAATACTGCGTGTTCTACCTTTACAAGTGCGAAACTGCTATATTGTGATATTCTCGTTAAAGCGCATGCAAGCATCGTGAAACCTTAAAGAACAATGTCATTTAGCGAGATACAGCGTTCTGTACTGCAATAAGTTGGTGAAAAACTGTGAGGTTATGCAAATATCGTAATTGTGAACGAAACAGTGTAATAGAGCGTTTTTCAATACAGGTACGAATGTTAGGTTAGGTTAAGATATGAACCGTCGTAAAACCGCATTAAACAATGTCACTTAGTGAGATGCAGTGTTTTTCACCATTACAAGTCGGGAACTGCGATATCTAATGTGAAAGCGCTTGCAAACGTCGTTAGGTTAGGTTAGGTTAGGTTAGGTTAGGTTAGGTTAGGTTAGGTTTGGTTAGGTTAGGTTAGGTTAGGTTGGGTATGTTAGGTTAGGTTGGGTTAGGTTAGGTTAGGTTACGTTAGGTTAAGGTATGAACCGTCGTAAAACCGCATTAAACAATGTCACTTAGTGAGATGCAGTGTTTTTCCCCTTTACAAGTTGGGAACTGCGATATCTAATGTGAAAGCGCTTAAAACCGTCGTAAAGTTGTAGAAAGCAATGTAAAGTAGCGAGTAAAACGTTTTCTAACGATAGAAGTGCGAAGGTTATGTTAGGTTGAGTTATGTTAGTTTAAGCTAGGTAGCGTCGTGAAACCACCAAAAACGACGTCATCTAACGAGATATTGTTGTTTTATTGCGAGTACGAAACTGCGATAGGTAAAATGTTGTGAAAGCACACAAAACGGCATGAACAAGCCAAATACTGCGTGTTGTACCGTTACAAGTGCGAAACTGCTATGTTGTGACATTCTCGGTAAAGCGCATGCAAGTATCGTGAAACCTTAAAGAACGATGTCATTTAGCGAGATACAGCGTTCTGTACTGTAATAAGTTGGTGAGAAACTGTGAGGTCAAGCAAATATCGTAATTGTGAACGAAACAGTGTAATTGAGCGTCTTTATATACAAGTGCGAATGTTAGGTTAGGTTGACATATCAACCGTCGTAAAACCGCATTAAACAATGTCACTTAGTGAGATGTAGTGTTTTTCAACATTACAAGTCGGCAACTACGATATCTAATGTGAAAGCGCATGAAACCGTCGTAATCTTGTAGAAAACATTGTAAAGTTGCGAATAAAACGTTTTCTAACGATAGAAGTGCGAAGGTTAGGTTAGGTTAGGTTAGGCTAGGTAGCGTCGTGAAACTACCAAAAACGACGTCATCTAACGAGATAGTGTTGTTTTATTGCGAGTATTAAACTGCGATAGGTGAAATGTGAAAGCACACAAAACGGAATGAACAAGCCAAATACTGTGTGTTCGACCGTTACAAGTGCGAAACTGCTATATTGTGATATTCTCGTTAAAGCGCATGCAAGCATCGTGAAACCTTAAAGAACAATGTCATTTAGCGAGATACAGCGTTCTGTACTGCAATAAGTTGGTGAAAAACTGTGAGGTTATGCAAATATCGTAATTGTGAACAAAACAGTGTAATAGAGCGTTTTTAGATACAAGTGCGAATGTTAGGTTAGGTTAAGATATGAACCGTCGTAAAACCGCATTAAACAATCTCAATTAGTGAGATGCAGTGTTTTTCACCATTAAAAGTGGGGAACTGCGATATCTAATGTGAAAGCGCTTGCAACCGTTGTTAGGTTAGGTTAGGTTAGGTTAGGTTAGGTTAGGTTTGGTTAGGTTAGGTTAGGTTAGGCTAGGTTAGATTAGGTTAGGTTGGGTTGAGTTGGGTTAGGTTAGGTTAGGTTAGGTTAGGTTGGGTTAGGTTAGGTTAGGTTAGGTTAGGTTACGTTAGGTTAGGTTAGGTTACGTTAGGTTAGGTTAGGATAGGTTACGTTATGTTAGGTTAGGTTAGGTAAGGATAATTTGGTTAGGTTAGGTAAGCTTAGGTTAGGTTAGGTTAGGTTGGGTTGGGTGTTGTTGGGTTGGGTTGGGTTAGGTTGGGTTAGGTTAGGTTACGTTAGGTTAGGTTAGGTTAGGTTAGGTTACGTTAGGTTATGTTAGGTTAGGTTAGGTTACGTTAGGTTAGGTTAGGTCAGGTAAGGTTAGCTTACGTTAGAATAGGTTAGGTTAGGTTACGTTAGGTTAGGTTAAGTTAGGTTAGGTTAGGTTTGGTTAGGTTAGGTTAGGTTAGCTTAGGTTAGGTTAGGTTGGGTTGGGTTGGGTTGGGTTACGTTGGGTTAGGTTAGATTAGGTTAGGTTAGGTTGGGTTAGGTTAGTTTAGGTTAGGTTAGGTTAGGTTAGGTTGGGTTGGGTTGGGTTAGGTTAGGTTAGGTTAGGTAAGGTTAGGTTAGGTTAGGTTAGGTTACGTTAGGTTAAGGTATGAACCGTCGTAAAACCGCATTAAACAATGTCACTTAGTGAGATGCAGTGTTTTTCACCTTTACAAGTTGGGAACTGTGATATCTAATGTGAAAGCGCTTGAAACCGTCGTAATGTTGTAGAAAGCAATGTAAAGTAGCGAGTAAAACGTTTTCTAACGATAGAAGTGCGAAGGTTATGTTAGGTTGAGTTATGTTAGTTTAAGCTAGGTAGCGTCGTGAAACTACCAAAAACAACGTCATCTAACGAGATAGTGTTCTTTTATTGCGAGTACGAAACTGCGATAGGTGAAATGTTGTGAAAGCACACAAAACGGCATGAACAAGCCAAATACTGCGTGTTGTACCGTTACAAGTGCGAAACTGCTATGTTGTGATATTCTCGTTAAAGCGCATGCAAGCATCGTGAAACCTTAAAGAACGATGTCATTTAGCGAGATACAGCGTTCTGTTTTGCAATAAGTTGGTGAAAAACTGTGAGGTTATGCAAATATCGTAATTGTGAACAAAACAGTGTAATAGAGCGTTTTTCAATACAAGTGCGAATGTTAGGTTAGGTTGACATATCAACCGTCATAAAACCGCATTAAACAATGTCACTTAGTGAGATGTAGTGTTTTTCAACAGTACAAGTCGGGAACTACGATATCTAATGTGAAAGTGCATGAAACCGTCGTTAGGTTAGGTTAGGTTAGGTTAGGTTAGGTTAGGTTAGGTTAGGTTACGTTAGGTTAGGTTAGGTTAGGTTTGGTTAGGTTAGGTTAGGTTAGGTTAGGGATGTTAGGTAAGGTTTGGTTAGGTTAGGTTAGGTTAGGTTAGGTTGGGTTAGGTAAGGTTAGGTTAGGTTAAGATATGAACCGCGCTAAAACCGCATTAAACATTGTCACTTAGTGAGATGCTGTGTTTTTCACCATTACAAGTCGGGAACTGCGATTTCTAATGTGAAAGCGCATAAAACCGTCGTAATCTTGTAGAAAACATTGTAAAGTAGCGAATAAAACGTTTTCTAACGATAGAAGTGCGAAGGTTCGGTTAGTTTGAGCTAGGTAGCGTCGTGAAACCACCAAAAACAACGTCATCTAACGAGATAGTGTTCTTTTATTGCGAGTACGAAACTGCGATAGGTGAAATGTTGTGAAAGCACACAAAACGGCATGAACAAGCCAAATACTGCGTGTTGTACCGTTACAAGTGCGAAACTGCTATGTTGTGATATTCTCGTTAAAGCGCATGCAAGCATCGTGGAACCTTGAAGAACGATGTCATTTAGCGAGATACAGCGTTCTGTACTGCAATAAGTTGGTGAAAAACTGTGAGGTTATGCAAATATCCTAATTGTGAACGAAACAGTGTAATAGATCGTTTTTTAATACAAGTGCGAATGTTAGGTTAGGTTAAGATATGAACCGTCGTAAAACCGCATTAAACAATGTCACTTAGTGAGATGCAGTGTTTTTCACCATTACAAGTCGGGAACTGCGATATCTAATGTGAAAGCGCTTGCAAACGTCGTTAGGTTAGGTTAGGTTAGGTTAGGTTAGGTTAGGTTACGTTAGGTTAGGTTAGGTTAGGTTTGGTTAGGTTAGGTTAGGTTAGGTTAGGGATCTTAGGTAAGGTTTGGTTAGGTTAGGTTAGGTTAGGTTAGGTTGGGTTAGGTAAGGTTAGGTTAGGTTAAGATATGAACCGCGCTAAAACCGCATTAAACAATGTCACTTAGTGAGATGCTGTGTTTTTCACCATTACAAGTCGGGAACTGCGATTTCTAATGTGAAAGCGCATAAAACCGTCGTAATCTTGTAGAAAACATTGTAAAGTAGCGAATAAAACGTTTTCTAACGATAGAAGTGCGAAGGTTCGGTTAGTTTGAGCTAGGTAGCGTCGTGAAACCACCAAAAACGATGTCATCTAACGAGATAGTGTTGTTTTATTGCGAGTACGAAACTGCGATAGGTGAAATATTGGGAAAGCACACAAAATGGCATGAACTAGCCAGATACTGCGTCTTGTGCCGTTACAAGCGCGAAACTGCTTTATTGTGATATTCTCGTTAAAGCGCATGCAAGTATCGTGAAACCTTAAAGAACGATGTCATTTAGCGAGATACAGCGTTCTGTACTGTAATAAGTTGGTGAGAAACTGTGAGGTCAAGCAAATATCGTAATTGTGAACGAAACAGTGTAATTGAGCGTATTTAGATACAAGTGCGAATGTTAGGTTAGGTTGAGATATCAACCGTCGTAAAAGCGCATTAAACAATGTCACTTAGTGAGATGTAGTGTTTTTCAACATTACAAGTCGGGAACTACGATATCTAATGTGAAAGCGCATGAAACCGTCGTAATGTTGTAGAAAGCAATGTAAAGCAGCGAGTAAAACGTTTTCTAACGATAGAAGTGCGAAGGTTATGTTAGGTTGAGTTATGTTAGTTTAAGCTACGTAGCGTCGTGAAACCACCAAAAACGACGTCATCTAACGAGATAGTGTTGTTTTATTGCGAGTACGAAACTGCGATAGGTAAAATGTTGTGAAAGCACACAAAACGGCATGAACAAGCCAAATACTGCGTGTTCTACCGTTACAAGTGCGAAACTGCTATATTGTGATATTCTCGTTAAAGCGCATGCAAGCATCGTGAAACCTTAAAGAACAATGTCATTTAGCGAGATAGAGCGTTCTGTACTGCAATAAGTTGGTGAAAAACTGTGAGGTTATGCAAATATCGTAATTGTGAACAAAACAGTGCAATAGAGCGTTTTTAGATACAAGTGCGAATGTTAGGTTAGGTTAAGATATGAACCGTCGTAAAACCGCATTAAACAATGTCAATTAGTGAGATGCAGTGTTTTCACCATTAAAAGTGGGGAACTGCGATATCTAATGTGAAAGCGCTTGCAACCGTCGTTAGGTTAGGTTAGGTTAGGTTAGGTTAGGTTTGGTTAGGTTAGGTTAGGTTAGGTTAGGTCAGGCAAGGTTAGGTTACGTTAGAATAGGTTAGGTTAGGTTAGGTTACGTTAGGTTAGGTTAAGTTAGGTTAGGTTAAGTTTGGTTAGGTTAGGTTAGGTTAGCTTAGGTTAGGTTAGGTTAGGTCAGGTAAGGTTAGGTTACGTTAGAATAGGTTAGGTTAGGTTAGGTTACGTTAGGTTAGGTTAAGTTAGGTCAGGTTAAGTTTGGTTAGGTTAGGTTAGGTTAGCTTAGGTTAGGTTAGGTTAGGTTAGGTTAGGTTAGGTTAGGTTAGGTTAGGTTAGGTTAGGTTAGGTTAGGTTAGGTTAGGTTATGTTAGGTTAGGTTAGGTTATGTTAGGTTAGGTTAAGTTAGGTTAGGTTAGGTCAGGTAAGGTTAGGTTACGTTAGAATAGGTTAGGTTAGGTTAGCTTAGGTTAGGTTAGGTTGGGGTGGGTTGGGTTAGGTTGGGTTAGGTTAGGTTAGGTTAGGTTGGGTTAGGTTAGTTTAGGTTAGGTTAGGTTAGGTTAGGTTGGGTTGGGTTGGCTTAGGTTAGGTTAGGGTGGTAAGGTTAGGTTAGGTTAGGTTAGGTTACGTTAGGTTAAGGTATGAACCGTCGTAAAACCGCAATAAACAATGTCACTTAGTGAGATGCAATGTTTTTCATCTTTACAAGTTGGGAACTGCAATATCTAATGTGAAAGCGCTTGAAGCCGTCGTAATGTTGTAGAAAGCAATGTAAAGTATCGAGTAAAACGTTTTCTAACGATAGAAATGCGAAGGTTATGTTAGGTTGAGTTATGTTAGTTTAAGCTAGGTAGCGTCGTGAAACCACCAAAAACGACGTCATCTAACGAGATAGTGTTGTTTTATTGCGAGTACGAAACTGCGATAGGTAAAATGTTGTGAAAGCACACAAAACGGCATGAACAAGCCAAATACTGCGTGTTGTACCGTTACAAGTGCGAAACTGCTATGTTGTGACATTCTCGGTAAAGCGCATGCAAGTATCGTGAAACCTTAAAGAACGATGTCATTTAGCGAGATACAGCGTTCTGTACTGTAATAAGTTGGTTAGAAACTGTGAGTTCAAGCAAATATCGTAATTGTGAACGAAACAGTGTAATTGAGCGTCTTTAGATACAAGTGCGAATGTTAGGTTAGGTTGACATATCAACCGTCGTAAAACCGCATTAAACAATGTCACTAAGTGAGATGTAGTGTTTTTCAACATTACAAGTCGGGAACTACGATATCTAATGTGAAAGCGCATGAAACCGTCGTAATTTTGTAGAAAACATTGTGAAGTTGCGAGTAAAACGTGTTCTAACGATAGAAGTGCGAAGGTTAGGTTAGGTTAGTTTAAGCTAGGTAGCGTCGTGAAACTACCAAAAACGACGTCATCTAACGAGATAGTGTTGTTTTATAGCGAGTATTAAACTGCGATAGGTGAAATGTTGTTAAAGCACACAAAACGGCATGAACAAGCCAAATACTGCGTGTTCTACCGTTACAAGTGCGAAACTGCTATATTGTGATATTCTCGTAAAGCGCATGCAAGCATCGTGAAACCTTAAAGAACAATGTCATTTAGCGAGATACAGCGTTCTGTACTGCAATAAGTTGGTGAAAAACTGTGAGGTTATGCAAATATCGTAATTGTGAACAAAACAGTGTAATCGAGCGTTTTTAGATACAAGTGCGAATGTTAGGTTAGGTTAAGATATGAACCGTCGTAAAACCGCATTAAACAATGTCAATTAGTGAGATGCAGTGTTTTTCACCATTAAAAGTGGGGAACTGCGATATCTAATGTGAAAGCGCTTGCAACCGTCGTTTGGTTAGGTTAGGTTAGGTTAGGTTAGGTTAGGTTGGGTTGAGTTGGGTTAGGTTAGGTTAGGTTAGGTTAGGTTGGGTTAGGTTAGGTTAGGTTAGGTTAGGTTACGTTAGGTTAGGTTAGGTCAGGTAAGGTTAGGTTACGTTAGAATAGGTTAGGTTAGGTTAGGTTACATTAGGTTAGGTCAAGTTAGGTTAGGTTAGGTTTGGTTAGGTTAGGTTAGGTTAGCTTAGGTTAGGTTAGGTTGGGTTGGGTTGGGTTAGGTTGGGTTAGGTTAGGTTAGGTTATGTTAGGTTGGGTTGGGTTGATTAGGTTAGGTTAGGTAAGGTTAGGTTAGGTTAGGTTAGGTTACGTTAGGTTAAGGTATGAACCGTCGTAAAACCGCATTAAACAATGTCACTTAGTGAGATGCAGTGTTTTTCACCTTTAGAAGTTGGGAACTGTGATATCTAATGTGAAAGCGCTTGAAACCGTCGTAATGTTGTAGAAAGCAATGTAAAGTAGCGAGTAAAAGGTTTTCTAACGATAGAAGTGCGAAGGTTATGTTAGGTTGAGTTATGTTAGTTTAAGCTAGGTAGCGTCGTGAAACTACCAAAAACAACCTCATCTAACGAGATAGTGTTGTTTTATTGCGAGTACGAAACTGCGATAGGTGAAATGTTGTGAAAGCACACAAAACGGCATGAACAAGCCAAATACTGCGTGTTCTACCGTTACAAGTGCGAAACTGCTATATTGTGATATTCTCGTTAAAGCGCATGCAAGCATCGTGAAACCTTAAAGAACAATGTCATTTAGCGAGATAGAGCGTTCTGTACTGCAATAAGTTGGTGAAAAACTGTGAGGTTATGCAAATATCGTAATTGTGAACAAAACAGTGTAATAGAGCGTTTTTAGATACAAGTGCGAATGTTAGGTTAGGTTAAGATATGAACCGTCGTAAAACCGCATTAAACAATGTCAATTAGTGAGATGCAGTGTTTTCACCATTAAAAGTGGGGAACTGCGATATCTAATGTGAAAGCGCTTGCAACCGTCGTTAGGTTAGGTTAGGTTAGGTTAGGTTAGGTTTGGTTAGGTTAGGTTAGGTTAGGTTAGGTCAGGTAAGGTTAGGTTACGTTAGAATAGGTTAGGTTAGGTTAGGTTACGTTAGGTTAGGTTAAGTTAGGTTAGGTTAAGTTTGGTTAGGTTAGGTTAGGTTAGCTTAGGTTAGGTTAGGTTAGGTCAGGTAAGGTTAGGTTACGTTAGAATAGGTTAGGTTAGGTTAGGTTACGTTAGGTTAGGTTAAGTTAGGTCAGGTTAAGTTTGGTTAGGTTAGGTTAGGTTAGCTTAGGTTAGGTTAGGTTAGGTTAGGTTAGGTTAGGTTAGGTTAGGTTAGGTTAGGTTAGGTTAGGTTATGTTAGGTTAGGTTAGGTTATGTTAGGTTAGGTTAAGTTAGGTTAGGTTAGGTCAGGTAAGGTTAGGTTACGTTAGAATAGGTTAGGTTAGGTTAGCTTAGGTTAGGTTAGGTTGGGGTGGGTTGGGTTAGGTTGGGTTAGGTTAGGTTAGGTTAGGTTGGGTTAGGTTAGTTTAAGGTTAGGTTAGGTTAGGTTAGGTTGGGTTGGGTTGGCTTAGGTTAGGTTAGGGTGGTAAGGTTAGGTTAGGTTAGGTTAGGTTACGTTAGGTTAAGGTATGAACCGTCGTAAAACCGCAATAAACAATGTCACTTAGTGAGATGCAATGTTTTTCATCTTTACAAGTTGGGAACTGCGATATCTAATGTGAAAGCGCTTGAAACCGTCGTAATGTTGTAGAAAGCAATGTAAAGTATCGAGTAAAACGTTTTCTAACGATAGAAATGCGAAGGTTATGTTAGGTTGAGTTATGTTAGTTTAAGCTAGGTAGCGTCGTGAAACCACCAAAAACGACGTCATCTAACGAGATAGTGTTGTTTTATTGCGAGTACGAAACTGCGATAGGTAAAATGTTGTGAAAGCACACAAAACGGCATGAACAAGCCAAATACTGCGTGTTGTACCGTTACAAGTGCGAAACTGCTATGTTGTGACATTCTCGGTAAAGCGCATGCAAGTATCGTGAAACCTTAAAGAACGATGTCATTTAGCGAGATACAGCGTTCTGTACTGTAATAAGTTGGTTAGAAACTGTGAGTTCAAGCAAATATCGTAATTGTGAACGAAACAGTGTAATTGAGCGTCTTTAGATACAAGTGCGAATGTTAGGTTAGGTTGACATATCAACCGTCGTAAAACCGCATTAAACAATGTCACTAAGTGAGATGTAGTGTTTTTCAACATTACAAGTCGGGAACTACGATATCTAATGTGAAAGCGCATGAAACCGTCGTAATTTTGTAGAAAACATTGTAAAGTTGCGAGTAAAACGTTTTCTAACGATAGAAGTGCGAAGGTTAGGTTAGGTTAGTTTAAGCTAGGTAGCGTCGTGAAACTACCAAAAACGACGTCATCTAACGAGATAGTGTTGTTTTATAGCGAGTATTAAACTGCGATAGGTGAAATGTTGTGAAAGCACACAAAACGGCATGAACAAGCCAAATACTGCGTGTTCTACCGTTACAAGTGCGAAACTGCTATATTGTGATATTCTCGTAAAGCGCATGCAAGCATCGTGAAACCTTAAAGAACAATGTCATTTAGCGAGATACAGCGTTCTGTACTGCAATAAGTTGGTGAAAAACTGTGAGGTTATGCAAATATCGTAATTGTGAACAAAACAGTGTAATGGAGCGTTTTTAGATACAAGTGCGAATGTTAGGTTAGGTTAAGATATGAACCGTCGTAAAACCGCATTAAAATGTCAATTAGTGAGATGCAGTGTTTTTCACCATTAAAAGTGGGGAACTGCGATATCTAATGTGAAAGCGCTTGCAACCGTCGTTAGGTTAGGTTAGGTTAGGTTAGGTTAGGTTAGGTTAGATTAGGTTAGGTTGGGTTGAGTTGGGTTAGGTTAGGTTAGGTTAGGTTAGGTTGGGTTAGGTTAGGTTAGGTTAGGTTAGGTTAGGTTACGTTAGGTTAGGTTAGGTCAGGTAAGGTTAGGTTACGTTAGAATAGGTTAGGTTAGGTTAGGTTACATTAGGTTAGGTCAAGTTAGGTTAGGTTAGGTTTGGTTAGGTTAGGTTAGGTTAGCTTAGGTTAGCTTAGGTTGGGTTGGGTTGGGTTAGGTTGGGTTAGGTTAGGTTAGGTTAGGTTATGTTAGGTTGGGTTGGGTTGATTAGGTTAGGTTAGGTTAGGTTAGGTTAGGTAAGGTTAGGTTAGGTTAGGTTAGGTTACGTTAGGTTAAGGTATGAACCGTCGTAAAACCGCATTAAACAATGTCACTTAGTGAGATGCAGTGTTTTTCACCTTTAGAAGTTGGGAACTGTGATATCTAATGTGAAAGCGCTTGAAACCGTCGTAATGTTGTAGAAAGCAATGTAAAGTAGCGAGTAAAAGGTTTTCTAACGATAGAAGTGCGAAGGTTATGTTAGGTTGAGTTATGTTAGTTTAAGCTAGGTAGCGTCGTGAAACTACCAAAAACAACCTCATCTAACGAGATAGTGTTGTTTTATTGCGAGTACGAAACTGCGATAGGTGAAATGTTGTGAAAGCACACAAAACGGCATGAACAAGCCAAATACTGCGTGTTGTACCGTTACAAGTGCGAAACTGCTATGTTGTGATATTCTCGTTGAAGCGCATGCAAGCATCGTGAAACCTTAAAGAACGATGTCATTTAGCGAGATACAGCGTTCTGTACTGCAATAAGTTGGTGAAAAACTGTGAGGTTATGCAAATATCCTAATAGTGAACGAAACAGTGTAATAGAGCGTTTTTTTAATACAAGTGCGAATGTTAGGTTAGGTTAAGATATGAACCGTCGTAAAACCGCATTAAACAATGTCACTTAGTGAGATGCAGTGTTTTTCACCATTACAAGTCGGGAACTGCGATATCTAATGTGAAAGCGCTTGCAAACGTCGTTAGGTTAGGTTAGGTTAGGTTAGGTTAGGTTAGGTTACGTTAGGTTAGGTTAGGTTAGGTTTGGTTAGGTTAGGTTTGGTTAGGTTAGGTTAGGGTATGTTAGGTAAGGTTTGGTTAGGTTAGGTTAGGTTAGGTTGGGTTAGGTAAGGTTAGGTTAGGTTAAGATATGAACCGCGCTAAAACCGCATTAAACATTGTCACTTAGTGAGATGCTGTGTTTTTCACCATTACAAGTCGGGAACTGCGATATCTAATGTGAAAGCGCATGAAACCGTCGTAATCTTGTAGAAAACATTGTAAAGTAGCGAATAAAACGTTTTCTAACGATAGAAGTGCGAAGGTTCGGTTAGTTTGAGCTAGGTAGCGTCGTGAAACCACCAAGAACGATGTCATCTAACGAGATAGTGTTGTTTTATTGCGAGTACGAAACTGCGATAGGTGAAATATTAAGAAAGCACACAAAATGGCATGAACTAGCCAGATACTGCGTCTTGTGCCGTTACAAGTGCGAAACTGCTTTGATGTGATATTGTCGTTAAAGCGCATGCAAGTATCTTGAAACCATAAGAAAGATGTCATTTAGCGAGATACAGCGTTCTGTACTGTAATAAGTTGGTGAGAAACTGTGAGGTCAAGCAAATATCGTAATTGTGAACGAAACAGTGTAATTGAGCGTATTTAGATACAAGTGCGAATGTTAGGTTAGGTTGAGATATCAACCGTCGTAAAACCGCATTAAACAATGTCACTTAGTGAGATGTAGTGTTTTTCAACATTACAAGTTGGGAACTACGATATCTAATGTGAAAGCGCATGAAACCGCCGTAATCTTGTAGAAAACATTGTAAAGTTGCGAGTAAAACGTTTTCTAACGATAGAAGTGCGAAGGTTAGCTTGAGTTATGTTAGTTTAAGCTATGTAGCGTCGTGAGACCACCAAAAAGGACGTCATCTAACGAGATAGTTTTGTTTTATTGCATGTACGTAACTGCAATAGGTGAAATGTGAAAGTACACAAAACGGCTTGAACAAGCCAGATACTGCGTGTTGTACCGTTACAAGTGCGAAACTGCTATAATGTGATATTCTTGTTAAAGCGCATGCAAGCATCGTGAAACCTTAAAGAACGATGTCCTTTAGCGAGATACAGCGTTCTGTACTGCAATAAGTTGGTGAAAAACTGTGAGGTTATGCAAATATCGTAATTGTGAACGAAACAGTGTAATAGAGCGTTTTTCAATACAAGTACGAATGTTAGGTTAGGTTAAGATATGAACCGTCGTAAAACCGCATTAAACAATGTCACTTAGTGAGATGCAGTGTTTTTCACCATTAAAGTCGGGAACTGCGATATCTAATGTGAAAGCTCTTGCAAACGTCGTTAGAATAGGTTAGGTTAGGTTAGGTTAGGTTAGATTAGGTTAGGTTGGGTTGAGTTGGGTTAGGTTAGGTTAGGTTAGGTTAGGTTGGGTTAGGTTAGGTTAGGTTAGGTTAGGTTAGGTTACGTTAGGTTATGTTAGGTTAGGTTAGGTTACGTTAGGTTAGGTTAGGTCAGGTAAGGTTAGGTTACGTTAGAATAGGTTAGGTTAGGTTAGGTTACGTTAGGTTAGGTCAAGTTAGGTTAGGTTAGGTTTGGTTAGGTTAGGTTAGGTTAGCTTAGGTTAGGTTAGGTTGGGTTGGGTTGGGTTAGGTTGGGTTAGGTTAGGTTAGGTTATGTTAGGTTGGGTTGGGTTGATTAGGTTAGGTTAGGTTAGGTTAGGTAAGGTTAGGTTAGGTTAGGTTAGGTTACGTTAGGTTAAGGTATGAACCGTCGTAAAACCGCATTAAACAATGTCACTTAGTGAGATGCAGTGTTTTTCACCTTTACAAGTTGGGAACTGTGATATCTAATGTGAAAGCGCTTGAAACCGTCGTAATGTTGTAGAAAGCAATGTAAAGTAGCGAGTAAAAGGTTTTCTAACGATAGAAGTGCGAAGGTTATGTTAGGTTGAGTTATGTTAGTTTAAGCTAGGTAGCGTCGTGAAACTACCAAAAACAACGTCATCTAACGAGATAGTGTTGTTTTATTGCGAGTACGAAACTGCGATAGGTGAAATGTTGTGAAAGCACACAAAACGGCATGAACAAGCCAAATACTGCGTGTTGTACCGTTACAAGTGCGAAACTGCTATGTTGTGATATTCTCGTTGAAGCGCATGCAAGCATCGTGAAACCTTAAAGAACGATGTCATTTAGCGAGATACAGCGTTCTGTACTGCAATAAGTTGGTGAAAAACTGTGAGGTTATGCAAATATCCTAATTTTAAACGAAACAGTGTAATAGAGCGTTTTTTAATACAAGTGCGAATGTTAGGTTAGGTTAAGATATGAACCGTCGTAAAACCGCATTAAACAATGTCACTTAGTGAGATGCAGTGTTTTTCACCATTACAAGTCGGGAACTGCGATATCTAATGTGAAAGCGCTTGCAAACGTCGTTAGGTTAGGTTAGGTTAGATTAGGTTAGGTTACGTTAGGTTAGGTTAGGTTAGGTTTGGTTAGGTTAGGTTAGGTTAGGTTAGGTTAGGGTATGTTAGGTAAGGTTTGGTTAGGTTAGGTTAGGTTAGGTTAGGTTGGGTTAGGTAAGGTTAGGTTAGGTTAAGATATGAACCGCGCTAAAACCGCATTAAACATTGTCACTTAGTGAGATGCTGTGTTTTTCACCATTACAAGTCGGGAACTGCGATATCTAATGTGAAAGCGCTTGAAACCGTCGTAATCTTGTAGAAAACATTGTAAAGTAGCGAATAAAACGTTTTCTAACGATAGAAGTGCGAAGGTTCGGTTAGTTTGAGCTAGGTAGCGTGGTGAAACCACCAAGAACGATGTCATCTAACGAGATAGTGTTGTTTTATTGCGAGTACGAAACTGCGATAGGTGAAATATTGGGAAAGCACACAAAATGGCATGAACTAGCCAGATACTGCGTCTTGTGCCGTTACAAGTGCGAAACTGCTTTATTGTGATATTGTCGTTAAAGCGCATGCAAGTATCTTGAAACCTTAAAGAACGATGTCATTTAGCGAGATACAGCGTTCTGTACTGTAATAAGTTGGTGAGAAACTGTGAGGTCAAGCAAATATCGTAATTGTGAACGAAACAGTGTAATTGAGCGTATTTAGATACAAGTGCGAATGTTAGGTTAGGTTGAGATATCAACCGTCGTAAAACCGCATTAAACAATGTCACTTAGTGAGATGTAGTGTTTTTCAACATTACAAGTTGGGAACTACGATATCTAATGTGAAAGCGCATGAAACCGTCGTAATCTTGTAGAAAACATTGTAAAGTTGCGAGTAAAACGTTTTCTAACGATAGAAGTGCGAAGGTTAGCTTGAGTTATGTTAGTTTAAGCTATGTAGCGTCGTGAGACCACCAAAAAGGACGTCATCTAACGAGATAGTGTTGTTTTATTGCATGTACGTAACTGCAATAGGTGAAATGTGAAAGTACACAAAACGGCTTGAACAAGCCAGATACTGCGTGTTGTACCGTTACAAGTGCGAAACTGCTATAATGTGATATTCTTGTTAAAGCGCATGCAAGCATCGTGAAACCTTAAAGAACGATGTCCTTTAGCGAGATACAGCGTTCTGTACTGCAATAGGTTGGTGAAAAACTGTGAGGTTATGCAAATATCGTAATTGTGAACGAAACAGTGTAATAGAGCGTTTTTCAATACAAGTACGAATGTTAGGTTAGGTTAAGATATGAACCGTCGTAAAACCGCATTAAACAATGTCACTTAGTGAGATGCAGTGTTTTTCACCATTAAAGTCGGGAACTGCGATATCTAATGTGAAAGCTCTTGCAAACGTCGTTAGGTTAGGTTAGGTTAGGTTAGGTTACGTTAGGTTAGGATTGGTTAGGTTAGGTTAGGTTAGGTTATGTTAGGTTAGGTTGGGTTAGGTTAGGTTAGGTTAGGTTAGGTTAAGATATGAACCGCGCTAAAACCGCATTAAACAATGTCACTTAGTGAGATGCAGTGTTTTTCACCTTTACAAGTTGGGAACTGCGATATCTAATGTGAAAGCGCTTGAAACCGTCGTAATGTTGTAGAAAGCAATGTAAAGTAGCGAGTAAAACGTTTTCTCACGATAGAAGTGCGAAGGTTATGTTAGGTAGAGTTATGTTAGTTTAAGCTAGGTAGCGTCGTGAAACCACCAAAAACGACGTCATCTAACGAGATAGTGTTGTTTTATTGCGAGTAAGAAACTGCGATAGGTAAACTGTTGTGAAAGCACACAAAACGGCATGAACAAGCCAAACACTGCGTGTTGTACCGTTACAAGTGCGAAACTGCTATGTTGTGACATTCTCGGTAAAGCGCATGCAAGTGTCGTGAAA
Source organism: Rhipicephalus microplus (assembly GCF_043290135.1). NCBI lineage: Eukaryota > Metazoa > Arthropoda > Arachnida > Ixodida > Ixodidae > Rhipicephalus > Rhipicephalus microplus. The sequence continues at coordinate 385,180 of NW_027464633.1, forward strand.
CCTTAAAGAACGATGTCATTTAGCGAGATACAGCGTTCTGTACTGTAATAAGTTGGTGAGAAACTGTGAGGTCAAGCAAATATCGTAATTGTGAACGAAACAGTGTAATTGAGCGTCTTTAGATACAAGTGCGAATGTTAGGTTAGGTTGACATATCAACCATCGTAAAACCGCATTAAACAATGTCACTTAGTGAGATGTAGTCTTTTTCAACATTACAAGTCGGGAACTACGATATCTAATGTGAAAGCGCATGAAACCGTCGTAATCTTGTAGAAAACATTGTAAAGTTGCGAGTAAAACGTTTTCTAACGATAGAAGTGCGAAGGTTAGCTTGAGTTATGTTAGTTTAAGCTATGTAGCGTCGTGAGACCACCAAAAAGGACGTCATCTAACGAGATAGTGTTGTTTTATTGCATGTACGAAACTGCAATAGGTGAAATGTTGTGAAAGTACACAAAACGGCTTGAACAAGCCAGATACTGCGTGTTGTACTGTTACAAGTGCGAAACTGCTATGTTGTGACATTCTCGGTAAAGCGCATGCAAGTATCGTGAAACCTTAAAGAACGATGTCATTTAGCGAGATACAGCGTTCTGTACTGTAATAAGTTGGTGAGAAACTGTGAGGTCAAGCAAATATCGTAATTGTGAACGAAACAGTGCAATTGAGCGTCATTAGATACAAGTGCGAATGTTAGGTTAGGTTGACATATCAACCGTCGTAAAACCGCATTAAACAATGTCACTTAGTGAGATGTAGTGTTTTTCAACATTACAAGTCGGGAACTACGATATCTAATGTGAAAGCGCATAAAACCGTCGTAATTTTGTAGAAAACATTGTAAAGTTGCGAGTAAAACGTTTTCTAACGATAGAAGTGCGAAGGTTAGGTTAGGTTAGGTTAGTTTAAGCTAGGTAGCGTCGTGAAACTACCAAAAACGACGTCATCTAACGAGATAGTGTTGTTTTATAGCGAGTATTAAACTGCGATAGGTGAAATGTTGTGAAAGCACACAAAACGGCATGAACAAGCCAAATACTGCGTGTTCTACCGTTACAAGTGCGAAACTGCTATATTGTGATATTCTCGTTAAAGCGCATGCAAGCATCGTGAAACCTTAAAGAACAATGTCATTTAGCGAGATACAGCGTTCTGTACTGCAATAAGTTGGTGAAAAACTGTGAGGTTATGCAAATATCGTAATTGTGAACAAAACAGTGTAATGGAGCGTTTTTAGATACAAGTGCGAATGTTAGGTTAGGCTAAGATATGAACCATCGTAAAACCGCATTAAACAATGTCAATTAGTGAGATGCAGTGTTTTTCACCATTAAAAGTGGGGAACTGCGATATCTAATGTGAAAGCGCTTGCAACCGTCGTTAGGTTAGGTTAGGTTAGGTTAGGTTAGGTTTCGTTAGGTTAGGTTAGGTTAGGTTAGGTTAGATTAGGTTAGGTTGGGTTGAGTTGGGTTAGGTTAGGTTAGGTTAGGTTGGGTTAGGTTAGGTTAGGTTAGGTTAGGTTACGTTAGGTTATGTTAGGTTAGGTTAGGTTACGTTAGGTTAGGTTAGGTCAGGTAAGGTTAGGTTACGTTAGAATAGGTTAGGTTAGGTTAGGTTACGTTAGGTTAGGTTAGGTTAGGTTAGGTTAGGTTTGGTTAGGTTAGGTTAGGTTAGCTTAGGTTAGGTTAGGTTGGGTTGGGTTGGGTTAGGTTGGGTTAGGTTAGGTTAGGTTAGGTTGGGTTAGGTTAGTTTAGGTTAGGTTAGGTTAGGTTGGGTTGGGTTGATTAGGTTAGGTTAGGTTAGGTTAGGTTAGGTAAGGTTAGGTTAGGTTAGGTTAGGTTACGTTAGGTTAAGGTATGAACCGTCGTAAAACCGCATTAAACAATGTCACTTAGTGAGATGCAGTGTTTTTCACCTTTACAAGTTGGGAACTGTGATATCTAATGTGAAAGCGCTTGAAACCGTCGTAATGTTGTAGAAAGCAATGTAAAGTAGCGAGTAAAACGTTTTCTAACGATAGAAGTGCGAAGGTTATGTTAGGTTGAGTTATGTTAGTTTAAGCTAGGTAGCGTCGTGAAACTACCAAAAACGACGTCATCTAACGAGATAGTGTTGTTTTATTGCGAGTATTAAACTGCGATAGGTGAAATGTTGTGAAAGCACACAAAACGGCATGAACAAGCCAAATACTGCGTGTTCTACCGTTACAAGTGCGAAACTGCTATATTGTGATATTCTCGTTAAAGCGCATGCAAGCATCGTGAAACCTTAAAGAACAATGTCAATTAGCGAGATACAGCGTTCTGTACTGTAATAAGTTGGTGAGAAACTGTGAGGTCAAGCAAATATCGTAATTGTGAACGAAACAGTGTAATAGAGCGTTTTTCAATACAAGTACGAATGTTAGGTTAGGTTAAGATATGAACCGTCGTAAAATCGCATTAAACAATGTCACTTAGTGAGATGCAGTGTTTTTCACCATCACAAGTCGGGAACTGCGATATCTAATGTGAAAGCGCTTGCAAACGTCGTTATGTTAGGTTAGGTTAGGTTAGGTTAGGTTACGTTAGGTTAGGTTTGGTTAGGTTAGGTTAGGTTAGGTTAGGTTAGGTTGGGTTAGGTTAGGTTAGGTTAGGTTAAGATATGAACCGCGCTAAAACCGCATTAAACAATGTCACTTAGTGAGATGCAGTGTTTTTCACCTTTACAAGTTGAGAACTGCGATATCTAAGGTGAAAGCGCTTGAAACCATCGTAATGTTGTAGAAAGCAATGTAAAGTAGCAAGTAAAACGTTTTCTAACGATAGAAGTGCGTGTTGAGTTATGTTAGTTTAAGCTAGGTAGCGTCGTGAAACCACCAAAAACGACGTCATTTAACGAGATAGTGTTGTTTTATTGCGAGTACGAAACTGCGATAGGTAAAATGTTGTGAAAGCACACAAAACGGCATGAACAAGCCAAATACTGCGTGTTGTACCGTTACAAGTGTGAAACTGCTATGTTGTGACATTCTCGGTAAAGCGCATGCAAGTATCGTGAAACCTTAAAGAACGATGTCATTTAGCGAGATACAGCGTTCTGTACTGTAATAAGTTGGTGAGAAACTGTGAGGTCAAGCAAATATCGTAATTGTGAACGAAACAGTGTAATTGAGCGTCTTTAGATACAAGTGCGAATGTTAGGTTAGGTTCACATATCAACCGTCGTAAAACCACATTAAACAATGTCACTTAGTGAGATGTAGTGTTTTTCAACATTACAAGTCGGGAACTACGATATCTAATGTGAAAGCGCATGAAACCGTCGTAATCTTGTAGAAAACATTGTAAAGTTGCGAGTAAAACGTTTTCTAACGATAGAAGTGCGAAGGTTAGGTTAGGTTGGGTTAGTTTAAGCTAGGTAGCGTCGTGAAACTACCAAAAACGACGTCATCTATCGAGATAGTGTTGTTTTATTGCGAGTATTAAACTGCGATAGGTGAAATGTTGTGAAAGCACACAAAACGGCATGAACAAGCCAAATACTGCGTGTTCTACCTTTACAAGTGCGAAACTGCTATATTGTGATATTCTCGTTAAAGCGCATGCAAGCATCGTGAAACCTTAAAGAACAATGTCATTTAGCGAGATACAGCGTTCTGTACTGCAATAAGTTGGTGAAAAACTGTGAGGTTATGCAAATATCGTAATTGTGAACGAAACAGTGTAATAGAGCGTTTTTCAATACAGGTACGAATGTTAGGTTAGGTTAAGATATGAACCGTCGTAAAACCGCATTAAACAATGTCACTTAGTGAGATGCAGTGTTTTTCACCATTACAAGTCGGGAACTGCGATATCTAATGTGAAAGCGCTTGCAAACGTCGTTAGGTTAGGTTAGGTTAGGTTAGGTTAGGTTAGGTTAGGTTAGGTTTGGTTAGGTTAGGTTAGGTTAGGTTGGGTATGTTAGGTTAGGTTGGGTTAGGTTAGGTTACGTTAGGTTAAGGTATGAACCGTCGTAAAACCGCATTAAACAATGTCACTTAGTGAGATGCAGTGTTTTTCCCCTTTACAAGTTGGGAACTGCGATATCTAATGTGAAAGCGCTTAAAACCGTCGTAAAGTTGTAGAAAGCAATGTAAAGTAGCGAGTAAAACGTTTTCTAACGATAGAAGTGCGAAGGTTAGGTTAGGTTGAGTTATGTTAGTTTAAGCTAGGTAGCGTCGTGAAACCACCAAAAACGACCTCATCTAACGAGATATTGTTGTTTTATTGCGAGTACGAAACTGCGATAGGTAAAATGTTGTGAAAGCACACAAAACGGCATGAACAAGCCAAATACTGCGTGTTGTACCGTTACAAGTGCGAAACTGCTATGTTGTGACATTCTCGGTAAAGCGCATGCAAGTATCGTGAAACCTTAAAGAACGATGTCATTTAGCGAGATACAGCGTTCTGTACTGTAATAAGTTGGTGAGAAACTGTGAGGTCAAGCAAATATCGTAATTGTGAACGAAACAGTGTAATTGAGCGTCTTTATATACAAGTGCGAATGTTAGGTTAGGTTGACATATCAACCGTCGTAAAACCGCATTAAACAATGTCACTTAGTGAGATGTAGTGTTTTTCAACATTACAAGTCGGCAACTACGATATCTAATGTGAAAGCGCATGAAACCGTCGTAATCTTGTAGAAAACATTGTAAAGTTGCGAATAAAACGTTTTCTAACGATAGAAGTGCGAAGGTTAGGTTAGGTTAGGTTAGGTTAGGCTAGGTAGCGTCGTGAAACTACCAAAAACGACGTCATCTAACGAGATAGTGTTGTTTTATTGCGAGTATTAAACTGCGATAGGTGAAATGTGAAAGCACACAAAACGGAATGAACAAGCCAAATACTGCGTGTTCGACCGTTACAAGTGCGAAACTGCTATATTGTGATATTCTCGTTAAAGCGCATGCAAGCATCGTGAAACCTTAAAGAACAATGTCATTTAGCGAGATACAGCGTTCTGTACTGCAATAAGTTGGTGAAAAACTGTGAGGTTATGCAAATATCGTAATTGTGAACAAAACAGTGTAATAGAGCGTTTTTAGATACAAGTGCGAATGTTAGGTTAGGTTAAGATATGAACCGTCGTAAAACCGCATTAAACAATCTCAATTAGTGAGATGCAGTGTTTTTCACCATTAAAAGTGGGGAACTGCGATATCTAATGTGAAAGCGCTTGCAACCGTTGTTAGGTTAGGTTAGGTTAGGTTAGGTTAGGTTAGGTTTGGTTAGGTTAGGTTAGGTTAGGTTAGGTTAGATTAGGTTAGGTTGGGTTGAGTTGGGTTAGGTTAGGTTAGGTTAGGTTAGGTTGGGTTAGGTTAGGTTAGGTTAGGTTACGTTAGGTTAGGTTAGGTTACGTTAGGTTAGGTTAGGATAGGTTACGTTATGTTAGGTTTGGTTAGGTAAGGATAATTTGGTTAGGTTAGGTAAGGTTAGGTTAGGTTAGGTTAGGTTAGGTTGGGTTGGGTGTTGTTGGGTTGGGTTGGGTTGGGTTGGGTTGGGTTAGGTTAGGTTAGGTTAGGTTACGTTAGGTTATGTTAGGTTAGGTTAGGTTACGTTAGGTTAGGTTAGGTCAGGTAAGGTTAGGTTACGTTAGAATAGGTTAGGTTAGGTTAGGTTACGTTAGGTTAGGTTAAGTTAGGTTAGGTTAGGTTTGGTTAGGTTAGGTTAGGTTAGCTTAGGTTAGGTTAGGTTGGGTTGGGTTGGGTTGGGTTACGTTGGGTTAGGTTAGATTAGGTTAGGTTAGGTTGGGTTAGGTTAGTTTAGGTTAGGTTAGGTTAGGTTAGGTTGGGTTGGGTTGGGTTAGGTTAGGTTAGGTTAGGTAAGGTTAGGTTAGGTTAGGTTAGGTTACGTTAGGTTAAGGTATGAACCGTCGTAAAACCGCATTAAACAATGTCACTTAGTGAGATGCAGTGTTTTTCACCTTTACAAGTTGGGAACTGTGATATCTAATGTGAAAGCGCTTGAAACCGTCGTAATGTTGTAGAAAGCAATGTAAAGTAGCGAGTAAAACGTTTTCTAACGATAGAAGTGCGAAGGTTATGTTAGGTTGAGTTATGTTAGTTTAAGCTAGGTAGCGTCGTGAAACTACCAAAAACAACGTCATCTAACGAGATAGTGTTCTTTTATTGCGAGTACGAAACTGCGATAGGTGAAATGTTGTGAAAGCACACAAAACGGCATGAACAAGCCAAATACTGCGTGTTGTACCGTTACAAGTGCGAAACTGCTATGTTGTGATATTCTCGTTAAAGCGCATGCAAGCATCGTGAAACCTTAAAGAACGATGTCATTTAGCGAGATACAGCGTTCTGTTTTGCAATAAGTTGGTGAAAAACTGTGAGGTTATGCAAATATCGTAATTGTGAACAAAACAGTGTAATAGAGCGTTTTTCAATACAAGTGCGAATGTTAGGTTAGGTTGACATATCAACCGTCATAAAACCGCATTAAACAATGTCACTTAGTGAGATGTAGTGTTTTTCAACAGTACAAGTCGGGAACTACGATATCTAATGTGAAAGTGCATGAAACCGTCGTTAGGTTAGGTTAGGTTAGGTTAGGTTAGGTTAGGTTAGGTTACGTTAGGTTAGGTTAGGTTAGGTTTGGTTAGGTTAGGTTAGGTTAGGTTAGGGATGTTAGGTAAGGTTTGGTTAGGTTAGGTTAGGTTAGGTTGGGTTAGGTAAGGTTAGGTTAGGTTAAGATATGAACCGCGCTAAAACCGCATTAAACAATGTCACTTAGTGAGATGCTGTGTTTTTCACCATTACAAGTCGGGAACTGCGATTTCTAATGTGAAAGCGCATAAAACCGTCGTAATCTTGTAGAAAACATTGTAAAGTAGCGAATAAAACGTTTTCTAACGATAGAAGTGCGAAGGTTCGGTTAGTTTGAGCTAGGTAGCGTCGTGAAACCACCAAAAACGATGTCATCTAACGAGATAGTGTTGTTTTATTGCGAGTACGAAACTGCGATAGGTGAAATATTGGGAAAGCACACAAAATGGCATGAACTAGCCAGATACTGCGTCTTGTGCCGTTACAAGCGCGAAACTGCTTTATTGTGATATTCTCGTTAAAGCGCATGCAAGTATCGTGAAACCTTAAAGAACGATGTCATTTAGCGAGATACAGCGTTCTGTACTGTAATAAGTTGGTGAGAAACTGTGAGGTCAAGCAAATATCGTAATTGTGAACGAAACAGTGTAATTGAGCGTATTTAGATACAAGTGCGAATGTTAGGTTAGGTTGAGATATCAACCGTCGTAAAACCGCATTAAACAATGTCACTTAGTGAGATGTAGTGTTTTTCAACATTACAAGTCGGGAACTACGATATCTAATGTGAAAGCGCATGAAACCGTCGTAATGTTGTAGAAAGCAATGTAAAGCAGCGAGTAAAACGTTTTCTAACGATAGAAGTGCGAAGGTTATGTTAGGTTGAGTTATGTTAGTTTAAGCTACGTAGCGTCGTGAAACCACCAAAAACGACGTCATCTAACGAGATAGTGTTGTTTTATTGCGAGTACGAAACTGCGATAGGTAAAATGTTGTGAAAGCACACAAAACGGCATGAACAAGCCAAATACTGCGTGTTCTACCGTTACAAGTGCGAAACTGCTATATTGTGATATTCTCGTTAAAGCGCATGCAAGCATCGTGAAACCTTAAAGAACAATGTCATTTAGCGAGATAGAGCGTTCTGTACTGCAATAAGTTGGTGAAAAACTGTGAGGTTATGCAAATATCGTAATTGTGAACAAAACAGTGTAATAGAGCGTTTTTAGATACAAGTGCGAATGTTAGGTTAGGTTAAGATATGAACCGTCGTAAAACCGCATTAAACAATGTCAATTAGTGAGATGCAGTGTTTTCACCATTAAAAGTGGGGAACTGCGATATCTAATGTGAAAGCGCTTGCAACCGTCGTTAGGTTAGGTTAGGTTAGGTTAGGTTAGGTTTGGTTAGGTTAGGTTAGGTTAGGTTAGGTCAGGTAAGGTTAGGTTACGTTAGAATAGGTTAGGTTAGGTTAGGTTACGTTAGGTTAGGTTAAGTTAGGTTAGGTTAAGTTTGGTTAGGTTAGGTTAGGTTAGCTTAGGTTAGGTTAGGTTAGGTCAGGTAAGGTTAGGTTACGTTAGAATAGGTTAGGTTAGGTTAGGTTACGTTAGGTTAGGTTAAGTTAGGTCAGGTTAAGTTTGGTTAGGTTAGGTTAGGTTAGCTTAGGTTAGGTTAGGTTGGGTTGGGTTAGGTTAGGTTAGGTTAGGTTAGGTTGGGTTAGGTTAGTTTAGGTTAGGTTAGGTTAGGTTAGGTTGGATTGGGTTGGCTTAGGTTAGGTTAGGGTGGTAAGGTTAGGTTAGGTTAGGTTAGGTTACGTTAGGTTAAGGTATGAACCGTCGTAAAACCGCATTAAACAATGTCACTTAGTGAGATGCAGTGTTTTTCACCATTACAAGTCGGGAGCTGCGATATCTAATGTGAAAGCGCTTGAAACCGTCGTAATGTTGTAGAAAGCAATGCAAAGTATCGAGTAAAACGTTTTCTAACGATAGAAGTGCGAAGTGCGAAGTAGAAGTGAGAAGTGCGAAGGTTATGTTAGGTTGAGTTATGTTAGTTTAAGCTAGGTAGCGTCGTGAAACCACCAAAAACGACGTCATCTAAAGAGATAGTGTTGTTTTATTGCGAGTACGAAACTGCGATAGGTAAAATGTTGTGAAAGCACACAAAACGGCATGAACAAGCCAAATACTGCGTGTTGTACCGTTACAAGTGCGAAACTGCTATGTTGTGACATTCTCGGTAAAGCGCATGCAAGTATCGTGAAACCTTAAAGAACGATGTCATTTAGCGAGATACAGCGTTCTGTACTGTAATAAGTTGGTGAGAAACTGTGAGGTCAAGCAAATATCGTAATTGTGAACGAAACAGTGTAATTGAGCGTCATTAGATACAAGTGCGAATGTTAGGTTAGGTTGACATATCAACCGTCGTAAAACCGCATTAAACAATGTCACTTAGTGAGATGTAGTGGTTTTCAACATTACAAGTCGGGAACTACGATATCTAATGTGAAAGCGCATGAAACCGTCGTAATTTTGTAGAAAACATTGTAAAGTTGCGAGTAAAACGTTTTCTAACGATAGAAGTGCGAAGGTTAGCTTGAGTTATGTTAGTTTAAGCTATGTAGCGTCGTGAGACCACCAAAAAGGACGTCATCTAACGAGATAGTGTTGTTTTATTGCATGTACGTAACTGCAATAGGTGAAATGTGAAAGTACACAAAACGGCTTGAACAAGCCAGATACTGCGTGTTGTACCGTTACAAGTGCGAAACTGCTATAATGTGATATTCTTGTTAAAGCGCATGCAAGCATCGTGAAACCTTAAAGAACGATGTCCTTTAGCGAGATACAGCGTTCTGTACTGCAATAAGCTGGTGAAAAACTGTGAGGTTATGCAAATATCGTAATTGTGAACGAAACAGTGTAATAGAGCGTTTTTCAATACAAGTACGAATGTTAGGTTAGGTTAAGATATGAACCGTCGTAAAACCGCATTAAACAATGTCACTTAGTGAGATGCAGTGTTTTTCACCATTAAAGTCGGGAACTGCGATATCTAATGTGAAAGCTCTTGCAAACGTCGTTAGGTTAGGTTAGGTTAGGTTAGGTTAGGTTAGGTTACGTTAGGTTAGGATTGGTTAGGTTAGGTTAGGTTAGGTTATGTTAGGTTAGGTTGGGTTAGGTTAGGTTAGGTTAGGTTAGGTTAAGATATGAACCGCGCTAAAACCGCATTAAACAATGTCACTTAGTGAGATGCAGTGTTTTTCAGCTTTACAAGTTGGGAACTGCGATATCTAATGTGAAAGCGCTTGAAACCGTCGTAATGTTGTAGAAAGCAATGTAAAGTAGCGAGTAAAACGTTTTCTCACGATAGAAGTGCGAAGGTTATGTTAGGTTGAGTTATGTTAGTTTAAGCTAGGTAGCGTCGTGAAACCACCAAAAAACGACGTCATCTAACGAGATAGTGTTGTTTTATTGCGAGTACGAAACTGCGATAGGTAAACTGTTGTGAAAGCACACAAAACGGCATGAACAAGCCAAATACTGCGTGTTGTACCGTTACAAGTGCGAAACTGCTATGTTGTGACATACTCGGTAAAGCGCATGCAAGTATCGTGAAACCTTAAAGAACGATGTCATTTAGCGAGATACAGCGTTCTGTACTGTAATAAGTTGGTGAGAAACTGTGAGGTCAAGCAAATATCGTAATTGTGAACGAAACAGTGTAATTGAGCGTCTTTAGATACAAGTGCGAATGTTAGGTTAGGTTGACATATCAACCATCGTAAAACCGCATTAAACAATGTCACTTAGTGAGATGTAGTCTTTTTCAACATTACAAGTCGGGAACTACGATATCTAGTGTGAAAGCGCATGAAACCGTCGTAATCTTGTAGAAAACATTGTAAAGTTGCGAGTAAAACGTTTTCTAACGATAGAAGTGCGAAGGTTAGCTTGAGTTATGTTAGTTTAAGCTATGTAGCGTCGTGAGACCACCAAAAAGGACGTCATCTAACGAGATAGTGTTGTTTTATTGCATGTACGAAACTGCAATAGGTGAAATGTTGTGAAAGTACACAAAACGGCTTGAACAAGCCAGATACTGCGTGTTGTACCGTTACAAGTGCGAAACTGCTATGTTGTGACATTCTCGGTAAAGCGCATGCAAGTATCGTGAAACCTTAAAGAACGATGTCATTTAGCGAGATACAGCGTTCTGTACTGTAATAAGTTGGTGAGAAACTGTGAGGTCAAGCAAATATCGTAATTGTGAACGAAACAGTGTAATTGAGCGTCATTAGATACAAGTGCGAATGTTAGGTTAGGTTGACATATCAACCGTCGTAAAACCGCATTAAACAATGTCACTTAGTGAGATGTAGTGTTTTTCAACATTACAAGTCGGGAACTACGATATCTAATGTGAAAGCGCATGAAACCGTCGTAATTTTGTAGAAAACATTGTAAAGTTGCGAGTAAAACGTTTTCTAACGATAGAAGTGCGAAGGTTATGTTAGGTTGAGTTATGTTAGTTTAAGCTACGTAGCGTCGTGAAACCACCAAAAACGACGTCATCTAACGAGATAGTGTTGTTTTATTGCGAGTATGAAACTGCGATAGGTAAAATGTTGAGAAAGCACACAAAACGGCATGAACAAGCCAAATACTGCGTGTTCTACCGTTACAAGTGCGAAACTGCTATATTGTGATATTCTCGTTAAAGCGCATGCAAGCATCGTGAAACCTTAAAGAACAATGTCATTTAGCGAGATACAGCGTTCTGTACTGCAATAAGTTGGTGAAAAACTGTGAGGTTATGCAAATATCGTAATTGTGAACAAAACAGTGTAATAGAGCGTTTTTAGATACAAGTGCGAATGTTAGGTTAGGTTAAGTTATGAACCGTCGTAAAACCGCATTAAACAATGTCACTTAGTGAGATGTAGTCTTTTTCAACATTACAAGTCGGGAACTACGATATCTAATGTGAAAGCGCATGAAACCGTCGTAATCTTGTAGAAAACATTGTAAAGTTGCGAGTAAAACGTTTTCTAACGATAGAAGTGCGAAGGTTAGCTTGAGTTATGTTAGTTTAAGCTATGTAGCGTCGTGAGACCACCAAAAAGGACGTCATCTAACGAGATAGTGTTGTTTTATTGCATGTACGTAACTGCAATAGGTGAAATATGAAAGTACACAAAACGGCTTGAACAAGCCAGATACTGCGTGTTGTACCGTTACAAGTGCGAAACTGCTATAATGTGATATTCTTGTTAAAGCGCATGCAAGCATCGTGAAACCTTAAAAAACGATGTCCTTTAGCGAGATACAGCGTTCTGTACTGCAATAAGTTGGTGAAAAACTGTGAGGTTATGCAAATATCGTAATTGTGAACGAAACAGTGTAATAGAGCGTTTTTCAATACAAGTACGAATGTTAGGTTAGGTTAAGATATGAACCGTCGTAAAACCGCATTAAACAATGTCACTTAGTGAGATGCAGTGTTTTTCACCATTAAAGTCGGGAACTGCGATATCTAATGTGAAAGCTCTTGCAAACGTCGTTAGGTTAGGTTAGGTTAGGTTAGGTTAGGTTACGTTTGGTTAGGATTGGTTAGGTTAGGTTAGGTTAGGTTAGGTTATGTTAGGTTAGGTTGGGTTAGGTTAGGTTAGGTTAAGATATGAACCGCGCTAAAACCGCATTAAACAATGTCACTTAGTGAGATGCAGTGTTTTTCACCTTTACAAGTTGGGAACTGCGATATCTAATGTGAAAGCGCTTGAAACCGTCGTAATGTTGTAGAAAGCAATGTAAAGTAGCGAGTAAAACGTTTTCTCACGATAGAAGTGCGAAGGTTATGTTAGGTTGAGTTATGTTAGTTTAAGCTAGGTAGCGTCGTGAAACCACCAAAAACGACGTCATCTAACGAGGTAGTGTTGTTTTATTGCGAGTACGAAACTGCGATAGGTAAACTGTTGTGAAAGCACACAAAACGGCATGAACAAGCCAAATACTGCGTGTTGTACCGTTACAAGTGCGAAACTGCTATGTTGTGACATTCTCGGTAAAGCGCGTGCAAGTATCGTGAAACCTTAAAGAACGATGTCATTTAGCGAGATACAGCGTTCTGTATTGTAATAAGTTGGTGAGAAACTGTGAGGTCAAGCAAATATCGTAATTGTGAACGAAACAGTGTAATTGAGCGTCTTTAGATACAAGTGCGAATGTTAGGTTAGGTTGACATATCAACCATCGTAAAACCGCATTAAACAATGTCACTTAGTGAGATGTAGTCTTTTTCAACATTACAAGTCGGGAACTACGATATCTAATGTGAAAGCGCATGAAACCGTCGTAATCTTGTAGAAAACATTGTAAAGTTGCGAGTAAAACGTTTTCTAACGATAGAAGTGCGAAGGTTAGCTTGAGTTATGTTAGTTTAAGCTATGTAGCGTCGTGAGACCACCAAAAAGGACGTCATCTAACGAGATAGTGTTGTTTTATTGCATGTACGAAACTGCAATAGGTGAAATGTTGTGAAAGTACACAAAACGGCTTGAACAAGCCAGATACTGCGTGTTGTACCGTTACAAGTGCGAAACTGCTATGTTGTGACATTCTCGGTAAAGCGCATGCAAGTATCGTGAAACCTTAAAGAACGATGTCGTTTAGCGAGATACAGCGTTCTGTACTGTAATAAGTTGGTGAGAAACTGTGAGGTCAAGCAAATATCGTAATTGTGAACGAAACAGTGTAATTGAGCGTCATTAGATACAAGTGCGAATGTTAGGTTAGGTTGACATATCAACCGTCGTAAAACCGCATTAAACAATGTCACTTAGTGAGATGTAGTGTTTTTCAACATTACAAGTCGGGAACTACGATATCTAATGTGAAAGCGCATGAAACCGTCGTAATTTTGTAGAAAACATTGTAAAGTTGCGAGTAAAACGTTTTCTAACGATAGAAGTGCGAAGGTTAGGTTAGGTTAGGTTAGTTTAAGCTAGGTAGCGTCGTGAAACTACCAAAAACGACGTCATCTAACGAGATAGTGTTGTTTTATAGCGAGTATTAAACTGCGATAGGTGAAATGTTGTGAAAGCACACAAAATGGCATGAACAAGCCAAATACTGCGTGTTCTACCGTTACAAGTGCGAAACTGCTATATTGTGATATTCTCGTTAAAGCGCATGCAAGCATCGTGAAACCTTAAAGAACAATGTCATTTAGCGAGATACAGCGTTCTGTACTGCAATAAGTTGGTGAAAAACTGTGAGGTTATGCAAATATCGTAATTGTGAACGAAACAGTGTAATAGAGCGTTTTTCAATACAAGTACGAATGTTAGGTTAGGTTAAGATATGAACCGTCGTAAAACCGCATTAAACAATGTCACTTAGTGAGATGCAGTGTTTTTCACCATTACAAGTCGGGAACTGCGATATCTAATGTGAAAGCGCTTGCAACCGTTGTTAGGTTAGGTTAGGTTAGGTTAGGTTAGGTTAAGTTTGGTTAGGTTAGGTTAGGTTAGGTTAGGTTAGATTAGGTTAGGTTGGGTTGAGTTGGGTTAGGTTAGGTTAGGTTAGGTTAGGTTGGGTTAGGTTAGGTTAGGTTAGGTTAGGTTACGTTAGGTTAGGTTAAGTTACGTTAGGTTAGGTTAGGTTAGGTTACGTTATGTTAGGTTAGGTTAGGTAAGTATAATTTGGTTAGGTTAGGTAAGGTTAGGTTAGGTTAGGTTAGGTTGGGTTGGGTGTTGTTGGGTTGGGTTGGGTTGGGTTAGGTTGGGTTAGGTTAGGTTACGTTAGGTTAGGTTAGGTTAGGTTAGGTTACGTTAGGTTATGTTAGGTTAGGTTAGGTTACGTTAGGTTAGGTTAGGTCAGGTAAGGTTAGGTTACGTTAGAATAGGTTAGGTTAGGTTAGGTTACGTTAGGTTAGGTTAAGTTAGGTTAGGTTAGGTTTGGTTAGGTTAGGTTAGGTTAGCTTAGGTTAGGTTAGGTTGGGTTGGGTTGGGTTGGGTTACGTTGGGTTAGGTTAGGTTAGGTTAGGTTAGGTTGGGTTAGGTTAGTTTAGGTTAGGTTAGGTTAGGTTAGGTTGGGTTGGGTTGGGTTAGGTTAGGTTAGGTTAGGTAAGGTTAGGTTAGGTTAGGTTAGGTTACGTTAGGTTAAGGTATGAACCGTCGTAAAACCGCATTAAACAATGTCACTTAGTGAGATGCAGTGTTTTTCACCTTTACAAGTTGGGAACTGTGATATCTAATGTGAAAGCGCTTGAAACCGTCGTAATGTTGTAGAAAGCAATGTAAAGTAGCGAGTAAAACGTTTTCTAACGATAGAAGTGCGAAGGTTATGTTAGGTTGAGTTATGTTAGTTTAAGCTAGGTAGCGTCGTGAAACTACCAAAAACAACGTCATCTAACGAGATAGTGTTCTTTTATTGCGAGTACGAAACTGCGATAGATGAAATGTTGTGAAAGCACACAAAACGGCATGAACAAGCCAAATACTGCGTGTTGTACCGTTACAAGTGCGAAACTGCTATTTATTTACTTATTTATTTATTTACAAAATACTGTCAACCCTCCTTGAGGGTTATTACAGGAGTGGAAAGGATACAAACATTATACAAGCAAGGCAATATAGTGGCAATACAAGAAGAGTACATAAGAAACGCGCGATCATGATAATAAGTAATGTATACATCATACAGGCATAGTTGCCTTGAACCAAATGATGAAGAAAATAAAATAAAATGTTAGAGTGTGGATGCTTTCTCCCGAACGCAATTAGGTTAACACCTGGAACTTGGGAGCACAGACATGAGTTTTTCAACGCTTTCTAAAAATTTTTGAAGTGTTGGCTGTGCTACAGTATCTGGATCAAGCGCATTCCATTCTCTTATTACGCGAGGGAAAAATGAAAACCTGAAGGTATTGTTACTGCAGAAATATTCTTTGAAGATGAGGTCGTGTTTTTGGCGCACTTTCCCTTTTTCTTTTATAGTAGTGAAGACGGAGGCATTAGTTTTAAAGTGGCCGTGCAACAGTTGATAAAAGAACTTCAACCGATGTATTTTTGCTCTATCGCGAAGCGTAGGTAGCTCTGCTCGGAGCAGAAGCTCGGAAGGGGAATCCGTTCGCCTATAGCGGTTAAAGATAAATCTTACCGCCTTGCGCTGTACGCTCTCGAGCAAAGCTATGTCAGTATTTGTTGAAGGAAACCACACTATATTCGCATATTCTAGCATAGGTCTTATAAAGGAAATGTAAGATAAGCGCTTGGTATCTGTGGTAGCGTAGCGTAGGGTCCGTTTTAGAAAAATCAACTTGTTTATTGCCTTTTTCGTCACCTGATGTATATGCGCAGTCCATTTGAGGTCAGATGATATTAGAAGCCCTAAATATTTATACTGAGTTGCTGTGCGAAGGGTGACACCATTAAGTGAGTATGGAAATAATAGTTTGTTTTTCTTTCTGCTTATGTTCATCACGACCGTTTTTTCGGAATTAATAACCATCTGCCAATCATGGCACCACTGGGCTACGTTGTTTAGGGAATCGTTAAGGGCAACCTGATCGTCAATGTGTTTGATTTCACTGTAAATCATGCAGTCATCTGCAAACAGTCTAATTTTAACGTTTACTGATTCAACAATGTCTTCTATGAATAACAGGAACAAGAGCGGAGCGAGAACGGATCCCTGCGGAACGCCCGAAAGAACTTTACCAGTGTCAGAATTTTGTCCATTATAGTGCACAAACTGGTAGCGGTCTGAAAGGTAATCACTAATCCATTCAACTATTGGACCATTGCCTAGTTTGTCTATGAGTTTAGTGATGAGTTTAGAGTGGGACACGCGGTCGAAGGCCTTAGAGAAATCTAAAAAAATTACATCGATTTGTGATTGTTCATTTATTGCCAGCCCGAAGTCATGTATAGCCTCTGCAAGTTGAGTGACAGTAGATAGCCCACTTCTGAACCCATGCTGAGAAAGAGAGATGAGGTTGTTTTCTTCTACATGCTTGGTTAATAACTTTAAGATAATGTGCTCGAGAATTTTGCAACTAGTGCAAGTTAAAGAAATTGGCCGGTAGTTCGTTGGGATAGAAGTATCACCAGATTTGTGCACTGGCACAACTTTCGCGATTTTCCACTCCGCCGGAAGACGGCAATCGCTAATTGACTTTGTAAATATGAGATGGAGGTACTTGCTAATGGGTTCAGCATAGCGTTTAAGGAAGGTGTTTGGTATTTCGTCTGGGCCACTACTTTTCTTTTCATCAAGGTCTAATAGCAGTGAAAGAATGCCAGGTACTGTCATATTTAACGACGGAAGTGATCTGCCTTGGTCATCGTGACGGGAACCCGGTGTAATCTTTCGAAGGTTATCAGTGCTAAAAACAGAGTGAAAGTAAGAATTGAAATTATTCGCCTTTTTCTTGCCCTCTTCAGCTGGAAACACCGATAATGTCGACCGTTTTACGCTTATGTAGCGCCAGAATTTATCGGGTGCGCTTTTAATAAACTTTTGTAGGGTGTGTCCATAAAAATGCCGTTTTGCGTCTCGTATCTTTCCTTTTAAGGTCGATGTCAGCGTTGCTATTTGTGAGCTAGCACTTCCTAGCGTTTTTTTTGCCTTCCTTACACGCTTGATTTTGCGCTTAAGGTGAATTATGTCGCGGGTAACCCATGGGTTGTGCTTTCTTGTAACCAGTTTTCGTTTGGGAATAAAGTTAGAAATACAATGCATGATATGATGCTTAAACTGTGCCCACACTTCATCTATGCTCGTGTTATCTGCACGTAGCTCAGAAAACTCGGGATACTCGTGCGACAGGTAACTCATTATCGCCGCATCATTAGCTTTATTGAAGGAGGGCACATATTGCACTGGGCCAGATTGCCGTATTGGAGTTGCTAAAGGCAAAGTACACAAAACTATTTTATGATCCGATATGCCATTAATTGTTTCAACACTTGCACTGTCGGTGGAAAAGTGATCACTTGCAAATACAAGGTCTAACACTGAGTGCGACTGTCCTTGTGTTCGTGTATTTTCGACAACAAGCTGAGTTAGGTTAAAAGCAAATAAGAAGTCGATGACTATATTATTCGACAGGGGACCTGGACTTAATGAGGACCAATTTACATCAGGTAGGTTGAAGTCACCTGCCATGATAATCCTGCCACCGAGCATATGTAAATTCATATAATCCAGAAGGGGGTTTAGGTACGACGCATCGGCGTTCGGGGGCCTATAAACGGCGCCAACATACACGTAGCCGTCTTTCAGGAGAAGCTTACACCAAACCGCTTCGACACTGTTCACCTCTGGCATGACCGTGTAAGCGATTCCCTGCCGTAAAACAATTGCTACTCCTCCGCCTCTAGTGTCCCTATCTTTGCGGACAATTGTGTAGCTCGGTGGCACAATTTCATGGTCATATATATTTGAATGTATCCACGTTTCACTCACAGTAACAATATCAGGTTTTTGGGCCAATAAAACAGCTTCAAATTGTTCTGCCTTGTTCACAAGACTTCGCGCGTTTACATTTAGAAGGGTTATGGGCGTTGTCGTCGAGAAGACTGCGCCGTTGGTAGTTGCTCTTCGTTTTTTTTATTTACTTGTGCGATATTTTTACTGTCTTCGTCCCAAGTAAAAAGACGACCGTTTATCTGAACTTTGTCAAAAATAAGCCTTACCCTTTCCCCTCTATCGCGGTTTTCTTTCGTGATTTTCCACAGTTTTCTTCTAGTTTCACGCACGCCAAACGAGTAATCCTCGCTTATTGAGTAACCGCTCCCTTTCAGTTTGGAACAGGACTGGAGTATTTTAACTTTGTCGCGATAATCGAGCAACTTGAGAATTATTGGCCTGTTTTTCGGATCGCCTTCTCTAGTTCTACCAAGTCGGTGGATACGTTCAATGCCTGCACTCTTTACGTCTAGTATATCTTCAAATATTTCCTTTGATACGAGGTTATGAAGCTCTTGAAAGGACTCGTTTTGTTGTTCCTCAACTCCGTACACAATCAGGTTGGACCTCCGACTTCTGTTCTCTAGTTCTTCGATTTTCCTATTCATGCCTTTGATGTTATTTTCTAGTTCCACTATTCGCTTTACGCAATCAGAAACCTGCTTTTCCAGTCCACTAATTTTTTCAAGTTTCTTATCGATTGCAGTTAGTTTCTGATTTGTGACGGATTTTTCTTTCTTGATTTCCTTTATGTCGTCTGCGATTGCCTTTAGTTGCTTTGACCAATCGCCCTCTGTAGGCCCTGGATTAGTTTCTACGTCGCCACTAAGTAACAACAGGTAGCGAAGAGAATCAGTCACGTTAGTAAGCATTTCGCACATTTACCATGGGCATGGCAGCAAGAATAAGCAAACGTTATTGCTACGGTGACACTTTCCGTATCGTTTGCTCACCTGTACGAAAAACATGATCGGGTTTGAAGTCCGTATCATGGCGTTGCCGCCATGCCCACTGTCAGGTGCCGCGGTGAAGAGCCGTTTTATAGTCCCGTTGACGAATGCATCCGTTAACGCCCCTGGTGGATCCGATGACGTCATCTGTGCTCCTCCGGGAACGATGTTTAGCCGATGAAAGACCACGGGCATCGGCTTTTCTTGATCGGTTACCGAGAACATAGCTGGCGATGAAGGGGCGTTGTTCATCGGTGATAGCCACGCTGGGACAAACAGCAATCCAAGCAGAACCTGTACGAAAAACATGATCGGGTTTGAAGTCCGTATCATGGCGTTGCCGCCATGCCCACTGTCAGGTGCCGCGGTGAAGAGCCGTTTTATAGTCCCGTTGACGAATGCATCCGTTAACGCCCCTGGTGGATCCGATGACGTCATCTGTGCTCCTCCGGGAATGATGTTTAGCCGATGAAAGACCACGGGCATCGGCTTTTCTTGATCGGTTACCGAGAACATAGCTGGCGATGAAGGGGCGTTGTTCATCGGTGATAGCCACGCTGGGACAAACAGCAATCCAAGCAGAACCTGTACGAAAAACATGATCGGGTTTGAAGTCCGTATCATGGCGTTGCCGCCATGCCCACTGTCAGGTGCCGCGGTGAAGAGCCGTTTTATAGTCCCGTTGACGAATGCATCCGTTAACGCCCCTGGTGGATCCGATGACGTCATCTGTGCTCCTCCGGGAACGATGTTTAGCCGATGAAAGACCACGGGCATCGGCTTTTCTTGATCGGTTACCGAGAACATAGCTGGCGATGAAGGGGCGTTGTTCATCGGTGATAGCCACGCTGGGACAAACAGCAATCCAAGCAGAACCTGTACGAAAAACATGATCGGGTTTGAAGTCCGTATCATGGCGTTGCCGCCATGCCCACTATGTTGTGATATTCTCGTATCATGGCGTTGCCGCCATGCCCACTATGTTGTGATATTCTCGTTAAAGCGCATGCAAGCATCGTGAAACCTTAAAGAACGATGTCATTTAGCGAGATACAGCGTTCTGTTTTGCAATAAGTTGGTGAAAAACTGTGAGGTTATGCAAATATTGTAATTGTGAACAAAACAGTGTAATAGAGCGTTTTTCAATACAAGTGCGAATGTTAGGTTAGGTTGACATATCAACCGTCGTAAAACCGCATTAAACAATGTCACTTAGTGAGATGTAGTGTTTTTCAACAGTACAAGTCGGGAACTACGATATCTAATGTGAAAGTGCATGAAACCGTCGTTAGGTCAGGTTAGGTTAGGTTAGGTTAGGTTAGGTTAGGTTAGGTTACGTTAGGTTAGGTTAGGTTAGGTTTGGTTAGGTTAGGTTAGGTTAGGTTAGGGATGTTAGGTAAGGTTTGGTTAGGTTAGGTTAGGTTAGGTTAGGTTGGGTTAGGTAAGGTTAGGTTAGGTTAAGATATGAACCGCGCTAAAACCGCATTAAACAATGTCACTTAGTGAGATGCTGTGTTTTTCACCATTACAAGTCGGGAACTGCGATTTCTAATGTGAAAGCGCATAAAACCGTCGTAATCTTGTAGAAAACATTGTAAAGTAGCGAATAAAACGTTTTCTAACGATAGAAGTGCGAAGGTTCGGTTAGTTTGAGCTAGGTAGCGTCGTGAAACCACCAAAAACGATGTCATCTAACGAGATAGTGTTGTTTTATTGCGAGTACGAAACTGCGATAGGTGAAATATTGGGAAAGCACACAAAATGGCATGAACTAGCCAGATACTGCGGCTTGTGCCGTTACAAGCGCGAAACTGCTTTATTGTGATATTCTCGTTAAAGCGCATGCAATTATCGTGAAACCTTAAAGAACGATGTCATTTAGCGAGATACAGCGTTCTGTACTGTAATAAGTTGGTGAGAAACTGTGAGGTCAAGCAAATATCGTAATTGTGAACGAAACAGTGTAATTGAGCGTATTTAGATACAAGTGCGAATGTTAGGTTAGGTTGAGATATCAACCGTCGTAAAACCGCATTAAACAATGTCACTTAGTGAGATGTAGTGCTTTTCAACATTACAAGTCGGGAACTACGATATCTAATGTGAAAGCGCATGAAACCGTCGTAATGTTGTAGAAAGCAATGTAAAGCAGCGAGTAAAACGTTTTCTAACGATAGAAGTGCGAAGGTTATGTTAGGTTGAGTTATGTTAGTTTAAGCTACGTAGCGTCGTGAAACCACCAAAAACGACGTCATCTAACGAGATAGTGTTGTTTTATTGCGAGTACGAAACTGCGATAGGTAAAATGTTGTGAAAGCACACAAAACGGCATGAACAAGCCAAATACTGCGTGTTCTACCGTTACAAGTGCGAAACTGCTATATTGTGATATTCTCGTTAAAGCGCATGCAAGCATCGTGAAACCTTAAAGAACAATGTCATTTAGCGAGATACAGCGTTCTGTACTGCAATAAGTTGGTGAAAAACTGTGAGGTTATGCAAATATCGTAATTGTGAACAAAACAGTGTAATAGAGCGTTTTTAGATACAAGTGCGAATGTTAGGTTAGGTTAAGATATGAACCGTCGTAAAACCGCATTAAACAATGTCAATTAGTGAGATGCAGTGTTTTCACCATTAAAAGTGGGGAACTGCGATATCTAATGTGAAAGCGCTTGCAACCGTCGTTCTGTACTGTAATAAGTTGGTGAGAAACTGTGAGGTCAAGCAAATATCGTAATTGTGAACGAAACAGTGTAATTGAGCGTATTTAGATACAAGTGCGAATGTTAGGTTAGGTTGAGATATCAACCGTCGTAAAACCGCATTAAACAATGTCACTTAGTGAGATGTAGTGTTTTTCAACATTACAAGTCGGGAACTACGATATCTAATGTGAAAGCGCATGAAACCGTCGTAATGTTGTAGAAAGCAATGTAAAGCAGCGAGTAAAACGTTTTCTTACGATAGAAGTGCGAAGGTTATGTTAGGTTGAGTTATGTTAGTTTAAGCTACGTAGCGTCGTGAAACCACCAAAAACGACGTCATCTAACGAGATAGTGTTGTTTTATTGCGAGTACGAAACTGCGATAGGTAAAATGTTGTGAAAGCACACAAAACGGCATGAACAAGCCAAATACTGCGTGTTCTACCGTTACAAGTGCGAAACTGCTATATTGTGATATTCTCGTTAAAGCGCATGCAAGCATCGTGAAACCTTAAAGAACAATGTCATTTAGCGAGATACAGCGTTCTGTACTGCAATAAGTTGGTGAAAAACTGTGAGGTTATGCAAATATCGTAATGGTGAACAAAACAGTGTAATAGAGCGTTTTTAGATACAAGTGCGAATGTTAGGTTAGGTTAAGATATGAACCGTCGTAAAACCGCATTAAACAATGTCAATTAGTGAGATGCAGTGTTTTCACCATTAAAAGTGGGGAACTGCGATATCTAATGTGAAAGCGCTTGCAACCGTCGTTAGGTTAGGTTAGGTTAGGTTAGGTTAGGTTTGGTTAGGTTAGGTTAGGTTAGGTTAGGTCAGGTAAGGTTAGGTTACGTTAGAATAGGTTAGGTTAGGTTAGGTTACGTTAGGTTAGGTAAGGTTAGGTTACGTTAGAATAGGTTAGGTTAGGTTAGGTTACGTTAGGTTAGGTTAAGTTAGGTCAGGTTAAGTTTGGTTAGGTTAGGTTAGGTTAGCTTAGGTTAGGTTAGGTTGGGTTGGGTTGGGTTGGGTTAGGTTGGGTTAGGTTAGGTTAGGTTAGGTTAGGTTGGGTTAGGTTAGTTTAGGTTAGGTTAGGTTAGGTTAGGTTGGGTTGGGTTGGCTTAGGTTAGGTTAGGGTGGTAAGGTTAGGTTAGGTTAGGTTAGGTTACGTTAGGTTAAGGTATGAACCGTCGTAAAACCGCATTAAACAATGTCACTTAGTGAGATGCAGTGTTTTTCACCATTACAAGTCGGGAGCTGCGATATCTAATGTGAAAGCGCTTGCAAACGTCGTTAGGTTAGGTTAGGTTAGGTTAGGTTAGGTTACGTTAGGTTAGGTTTGGTTAGGTTAGGTTAGGTTAGGTTATGTTAGGTTAGGTTGGGTTAGGTTAGGTTAGGTTACGTTAGGTTAAGGTATGAACCGTCATAAAACCGCAATAAACAATGTCACTTAGTGAGATGCAATGTTTTTCACCTTTACAAGTTGGGAACTGCGATATCTAATGTGAAAGCGCTTGAAACCGTCGTAATGTTGTAGAAAGCAATGCAAAGTATCGAGTAAAACGTTTTCTAACGATAGAAGTGCGAAGGTTATGTTAGGTTGAGTTATGTTAGTTTAAGCTAGGTAGCGTCGTGAAACCACCAAAAACGACGTCATCTAACGAGATAGTGTTGTTTTATTGCGAGTACGAAACTGCGATAGGTAAAATGTTGTGAAAGCACACAAAACGGCATGAACAAGCCAAATACTGCGTGTTGTACCGTTACAAGTGCGAAACTGCTATGTTGTGACATTCTCGGTAAAGCGCATGCAAGTATCGTGAAACCTTAAAGAACGATGTCATTTAGCGAGATACAGCGTTCTGTACTGTAATAAGTTGGTGAGAAACTGTGAGGTCAAGCAAATATCGTAATTGTGAACGAAACAGTGTAATTGAGCGTCATTAGATACAAGTGCGAATGTTAGGTTAGGTTGACATATCAACCGTCGTAAAACCGCATTAAACAATGTCACTTAGTGAGATGTAGTGTTTTTCAACATTACAAGTCGGGAACTACGATATCTAATGTGAAAGCGCATGAAACCGTCGTAATTTTGTAGAAAACATTGTAAAGTTGCGAGTAAAACGTTTTCTAACGATAGAAGTGCGAAGGTTAGGTTAGGTTAGGTTAGTTTAAGCTAGGTAGCGTCGTGAAACTACCAAAAACGACGTCATCTAACGAGATAGTGTTGTTTTATAGCGAGTATTAAACTGCGATAGGTGAAATGTTGTGAAAGCACACAAAACGGCATGAACAAGCCAAATACTGCGTGTTCTACCGTTACAAGTGCGAAACTGCTATATTGTGATATTCTCGTTAAAGCGCATGCAAGCATCGTGAAACCTTAAAGAACAATGTCATTTAGCGAGATACAGCGTTCTGTACTGCAATAAGTTGGTGAAAAACTGTGAGGTTATGCAAATATCGTAATTGTGAACAAAACAGTGTAATCGAGCGTTTTTAGATACAAGTGCGAATGTTAGGTTAGGTTAAGATATGAACCGTCGTAAAACCGCATTAAACAATGTCAATTAGTGAGATGCAGTGTTTTTCACCATTAAAAGTGGGGAACTGCGATATCTAATGTGAAAGCGCTTGCAACCGTCGTTAGGTTAGGTTAGGTTAGGTTAGGTTAGGTTAGGTTAGGTTTCGTCAGGTTAGGTTAGGTTAGGTTAGGTTAGATTAGGTTAGGTTGGGTTGAGTTGGGTTAGGTTAGGTTAGGTTAGGTTAGGTTGGGTTAGGTTAGGTTAGGTTAGGTTATGTTAGGTTATGTTAGGTTAGGTTAGGTTACGTTAGGTTAGGTTAGATCAGGTAAGGTTAGGTTACGTTAGAATAGGTTAGGTTAGGTTAGGTTACGTTAGGTTAGGTTAAGTTAGGTTAGGTTATGTTTGGTTAGGTTAGGTTAGGTTAGCTTAGGTTAGGTTAGGTTGGGTTGGGTTGGGTTAGGTTGGGTTAGGTTAGGTTAGGTTAGGTTAGGTTGGGTTAGGTTAGTTTAGGTTAGGTTAGGTTAGGTTGGGTTGGGTTGATTAGGTTAGGTTAGGTTAGGTTAGGTAAGGTTAGGTTAGGTTAGGTTAGGTTACGTTAGGTTAAGGTATGAACCGTCGTAAAACCGCATTAAACAATGTCACTTAGTGAGATGCAGTGTTTTTCACCTTTACAAGTTGGGAACTGTGATATCTAATATGAAAGCGCTTGAAACCGTCGTAATGTTGTAGAAAGCAATGTAAAGTAGCGAGTAAAACGTTTTCTAACGATAGAAGTGCGAAGGTTATGTTAGGTTGAGTTATGTTAGTTTAAGCTAGGTAGCGTCGTGAAACTACCAAAAACGACGTCATCTAACGAGATAGTGTTGTTTTATTGCGAGTATTAAACTGCGATAGGTGAAATGTTGTGAAAGCACACAAAACGGCATGAACAAGCCAAATACTGCGTGTTCTACCGTTACAAGTGCGAAACTGCTATATTGTGATATTCTCGTTAAAGCGCATGCAAGCATCGTGAAACCTTAAAGAACAATGTCAATTAGCGAGATACAGCGTTCTGTACTGTAATAAGTTGGTGAGAAACTGTGAGGTCAAGCAAATATCGTCATTGTGAACGAAACAGTGTAATAGAGCGTTTTTCAATACAAGTACGAATGTTAGGTTAGGTTAAGATATGAACCGTCGTAAAACCGCATTAAACAATGTCACTTAGTGAGATGCAGTGTTTTTCACCATCACAAGTCGGGAACTGCGATATCTAATGTGAAAGCGCTTGCAAACGTCGTTATGTTAGGTTAGGTTAGGTTAGGTTAGGTTACGTTAGGTTAGGTTTGGTTAGGTTAGGTTAGGTTATGTTAGGTTAGGTTGGGTTAGGTTAGGTTAGGTTAGGTTAAGATATGAACCGCGCTAAAACCGCATTAAACAATGTCACTTAGTGAGATGCAGTGTTTTTCACCTTTACATGTTGAGAACTGCGATATCTAATGTGAAAGCGCTTGAAACCGTCGTAATGTTGTAGAAAGCAATGTAGGTTAGCGAGTAAAACGTTTTCTAACGATAGAAGTGCGAAGGATATGTTAGGTTGAGTTATGTTAGTTTAAGCTAGGTAGCGTCGTGAAACCACCAAAAACGACGTCATCTAACGAGATATTGTTGTTTTATTGCGAGTACGAAACTGCGATAGGTAAAATGTTGTGAAAGCACACAAAACGGCATGAACAAGCCAAATACTGCGTGTTGTACCGTTACAAGTGCGAAACTGCTATGTTGTGACATTCTCGGTAAAGCGCATGCAAGTATCGTGAAACCTTAAAGAACGATGTCATTTAGCGAGATACAGCGTTCTGTACTGTAATAAGTTGGTGAGAAACTGTGAGGTCAAGCAAATATCGTAATTGTGAACGAAACAGTGTAATTGAGCGTCTTTATATACAAGTGCGAATGTTAGGTTAGGTTGACATATCAACCGTCGTAAAACCGCATTAAACAATGTCACTTAGTGAGATGTAGTGTTTTTCAACATTACAAGTCGGCAACTACGATATCTAATGTGAAAGCGCATGAAACCGTCGTAATCTTGTAGAAAACATTGTAAAGTTGCGAATAAAACGTTTTCTAACGATAGAAGTGCGAAGGTTAGGTTAGGTTGGGTTAGGTTAGGCTAGGTAGCGTCGTGAAACTACCAAAAACGACGTCATCTAACGAGATAGTGTTGTTTTATTGCGAGTATTAAACTGCGATAGGTGAAATGTTGTGAAAGCACACAAAACGGAATGAACAAGCCAAATACTGCGTGTTCTACCGTTACAAGTGCGAAACTGCTATATTGTGATATTCTCGTTAAAGCGCATGCAAGCATCGTGAAACCTTAAAGAACAATGTCATTTAGCGAGATACAGCGTTCTGTACTGCAATAAGTTGGTGAAAAACTGTGAGGTTATGCAAATATCGTAATTGTGAACAAAACAGTGTAATCGAGCGTTTTTAGATACAAGTGCGAATGTTAGGTTAGGTTAAGATATGAACCGTCGTAAAACCGCATTAAACAATGTCAATTAGTGAGATGCAGTGTTTTTCACCATTAAAAGTGGGGAACTGCGATATCTAATGTGAAAGCGCTTGCAACCGTTGTTAGGTTAGGTTAGGTTAGGTTAGGTTAGGTTAGGTTTGGTTAGGTTAGGTTAGGTTAGGTTAGGTTAGATTAGGTTAGGTTGGGTTGAGTTGGGTTAGGTTAGGTTAGGTTGGGTTGAGTTGGGTTAGGTTAGGTTAGGTTAGGTTAGGTTGGGTTAGGTTAGGTTAGGTTAGGTTAGGTTACGTTAGGTTAGGTTAGGTTACGTTAGGTTAGGTTAGGTTAGGTTACGTTAGGTTAGGTTAGGTTAGGTAAGGATAATTTGGTTAGGTTAGGTAAGGTTAGGTTAGGTTAGGTTAGGTTGGGTTGGGTGTTGTTGGGTTGGGTTGGGTTGGGTTAGGTTGGGGTAGGTTACGTTAGGTTATGTTAGGTTAGGTTAGGTTACGTTAGGTTAGGTTAGGTCAGGTAAGGTTAGGTTACGTTAGAATAGGTTAGGTTAGGTTAGGTTACGTTAGGTTAGGTTAAGTTAGGTTAGGTTAGGTTTGGTTAGGTTAGGTTAGGTTAGCTTAGGTTAGGTTAGGTTGGGTTGGGTTGGGTTACGTTGGGTTAGGTTAGGTTAGGTTAGGTTAGGTTGGGTTAGGTTAGTTTAGGTTAGGTTAGGTTAGGTTAGGTTGGGTTGGGTTGGGTTAGGTTAGGTTAGGTTAGGTAAGGTTAGGTTAGGTTAGGTTAGGTTACGTTAGGTTAAGGTATGAACCGTCGTAAAACCGCATTAAACAATGTCACTTAGTGAGATGCAGTGTTTTTCACCTTTACAAGTTGGGAACTGTGATATCTAATGTGAAAGCGCTTGAAACCGTCGTAATGTTGTAGAAAGCAATGTAAAGTAGCGAGTAAAACGTTTTCTAACGATAGAAGTGCGAAGGTTATGTTAGGTTGGGTTATGTTAGTTTAAGCTAGGTAGCGTCGTGAAACTACCAAAAACAACGTCATCTAACGAGATAGTGTTCTTTTATTGCGAGTACGAAACTGCGATAGGTGAAATGTTGTGAAAGCACACAAAACGGCATGAACAAGCCAAATACTGCGTGTTGTACCGTTACAAGTGCGAAACTGCTATGTTGTGATATTCTCGTTAAAGCGCATGCAAGCATCGTGAAACCTTAAAGAACGATGTCATTTAGCGAGATACAGCGTTCTGTTTTGCAATAAGTTGGTGAAAAACTGTGAGGTTATGCAAATATCGTAATTGTGAACAAAACAGTGTAATAGAGCGTTTTTCAATACAAGTGCGAATGTTAGGTTAGGTTGACATATCAACCGTCGTAAAACCGCATTAAACAATGTCACTTAGTGAGATGTAGTGTTTTTCAACAGTACAAGTCGGGAACTGCGATATCTAATGTGAAAGCGCTTGCAAACGTCGTTAGGTTAGGTTAGGTTAGGTTAGGTTAGGTTAGGTTACGTTAGGTTAGGTTAG
This sequence comes from Rhipicephalus microplus, assembly GCF_043290135.1. Classification (NCBI taxonomy): domain Eukaryota; kingdom Metazoa; phylum Arthropoda; class Arachnida; order Ixodida; family Ixodidae; genus Rhipicephalus; species Rhipicephalus microplus. The sequence continues at coordinate 413,471 of NW_027464633.1, forward strand.
GTTAGGTTTGGTTAGGTTAGGTTAGGTTAGGTTAGGGATGTTAGGTAAGGTTTGGTTAGGTTAGGTTAGGTTAGGTTAGGTTGGGTTAGGTAAGGTTAGGTTAGGTTAAGATATGAACCGCGCTAAAACCGCATTAAACAATGTCACTTAGTGAGATGCTGTGTTTTTCACCATTACAAGTCGGGAACTGCGATTTCTAATGTGAAAGCGCATAAAACCGTCGTAATCTTGTAGAAAACATTGTAAAGTAGCGAATAAAACGTTTTCTAACGATAGAAGTGCGAAGGTTCGGTTAGTTTGAGCTAGGTAGCGTCGTGAAACCACCAAAAACGACGTCATCTAACGAGATAGTGTTGTTTTATTGCGAGTACCAAACTGCGATAGGTGAAATATTGGGAAAGCACACAAAATGGCATGAACTAGCCAGATACTGCGTCTTGTGCCGTTACAAGTGCGAAACTGCTTTATTGTGATATTCTCGTTAAAGCGCATGCAAGTATCTTGAAACCTTAAAGAACGATGTCATTTAGCGAGATACAGCGTTCTGTACTGTGATAAGTTGGTGAGAAACTGTGAGGTCAAGCAAATATCCTAATTGTGAACGAAACAGTGTAATTGAGCGTATTTAGATACAAGTGCGAATGTTAGGTTAGCTTGAGATATCCACCGTCGTAAAACCGCATTAAACAATGTCACTTAGTGAGATGTAGTGTTTTTCAACATTACAAGTTGGAAACTACAATATCTAATGTGAAAGCGCATGAAACCGTCGTACTCTTGTAGAAAACATTGTAAAGTTGCGAGTAAAACGTTTTCTAACGATAGAAGTGCGAAGGTCAGGTTAGGTTAGGATAGTTTAAGCTAGGTAGCGTCGTGAAACTACCAAAAACGACGTCATCTAACGAGATAGTGTTGTTTTATTGCGAGTATTAAACTGCGATAGGTGAAATGTTGTGAAAGCACACAAAACGGCATGAACAAGCCAAATACTGCGTGTTCTACCGTTACAAGTGCGAAACTGCTATATTGTGATATTCTCGTTAAAGCGCATGCAAGCATCGTGAAACCTTAAAGAACAATGTCATTTAGCGAGATACAGCGTTCTGTACTGCAATAAGTTGGTGAAAAACTGTGAGGTTATGCAAATATCGTAATTGTGAACGAAACAGTGTAATAGAGCGTCTTTAGATACAAGTACGAATGTTAGGTTAGGTTAAGATATGAACCGTCGTAAAACCGCAATAAACAATGTCAATTAGTGAGATGCAGTGTTTTTCACCATTAAAAGTGGGGAACTGCGATATCTAATGTGAAAGCGCTTGCAACCGTCGTTAGGTTAGGTTAGGTTAGGTTAGGTTAGGTTTGGTTAGGTTAGGTTAGGTTGGGTTGAGTTGGGTTAGGTTAGGTTAGGTTAGGTTAGGTTGGGTTAGGTTAGGTTAGGTTAGGTTACGTTAGGTTAGGTTAGGTTACGTTAGGTTAGGTTAGGTTAGGTTACGTTAGGTTAGGTTAGGTTAGGTAAGGATAATTTGG